>NC_084749.1:28516555-28554055 GCF_033978785.1 Entelurus aequoreus
TTGCTTTGGTTGTTGGGTGTGATCCGGACACAAATAAGCAAAATAAAATGGATGGATGGATGTATCTATAGTGCAGATTGATAAGAATGTTCAATAAATGCATTTAGCTAAAACCTCAAATATTGTAAATTACAGTGGTACCTCAGTTCATGAGTTTAATTGGCTCTGTGACAGAGCTTGACATAAAAAATATTTGTATCTTAAATCACCTTCAGTCAAATTATTACACACCCAAGCCTAAACCTAATGTCACCACACCACATACACACTCCCAGTATGTTTACATGCACTAATAAAAAAATACTTAATTTGGTTTTTTGTCCTGTCCAGCTTCTCAGGCAAATCGTATAGTTGATGTAGATGCCCATATCGGCTGTTCAGATGCTGGGCGGTGCTGCGGAGGCCGACATGGGTGCGGTGGCCGGGGGCGGGCCTCGCCGCGCTCTCCGGGGTTGGGGTTGTGGGCTCGTGGGGGCCCGGTTGCTGGTGAGGCGAGGGCGGTCTTCTCGTCCGATTGCGGGGAGTCTCTGGGCCCCCCGGGCGGGGCATCCCGCCTTTCTGCCCGTGTGGGGTGTGGTCTCTCGCTGGCTTGGGGTCTGGCTGTCCCCTGCTTCTCTTGTGCCTTGTCCTCTGCCGGGTGCGTCTGTCTGCGGCCTGCTGCTGGCTCTTACGGGCGGTACGGTGGGCCTGGCTCTGGGGTTCCTGTCGCTGGCCGGGCTGGCTGCATGGGGCCGGTGGTCCCTGGTTCCCTGGGCGCCACACCTGCTGTTTGTTGGTTGGGCTCTCTGGGTGGCTGGGGCTGTATTCTGGCTCCCACACATACTGTGAGTCAAATATATTGTACATACAAATACACATATACTCACATACATACATACATACATAGGTACCTACGCTCCCACATACAGTACATACACAAATACAGTACATACCTACACACTCAAAGTTCGTACATCCACACACACATTCACTGTACAAACATACACATACACATACTGTACATATACATTCACTGTACAAACATACATATACACATTCTGTACATATACAAGTACACATACATACGTATGTATACATACATACACTCATGCACATAATCACGTTTCATTAAACATATTTAACGTTGTTGCCCTAGGGTAAACTGGGTATAACACATGGCACACTGACAAAGCTTAACCTATTGTTACTATAACAATCTACAAGGTTAATATAGGTTGCTTCTCTTTCTTCCCCTCCATTTTTCTGCATTCTTTCGTAACTCTAGTTATCATTACGTATATGTATTGTTGCATTTGAACAACTGTATTGTTAATAGAGGTAAATTATTGGTATTGTTCATTATCAATAGTGCTATTTCTATTGGTATTTGTATTGCTCCATTTGTAGTGTAATAATGCTCATTGTCATTTCTGTATTATTATTTTTTTTTCGCTAACTGCTTATTTGCTATCACTTTTACCGTCATATTTGTACATGTCGTATTTGCTGATGTTGCTCTATTGTTGTTGTTGTTATTGCTGTGTTTGCTGTTGTTATTTTTGTCTCTCTGTCTAATCCCCCCTCTTTTCCCCACAATTTCCCCCTCTGTCTTCCTTTTTTTCTCTTTCTATCCCCTCCTGCTCTGGCCTGCCGGCACCAAATGATAATATAAATACATTTAATAAAGTCAAATACAAATAAGGCATCAAGAGAAGTATCCGACACTTCTCTTTTGTAAAGTAAATCTACACAGAAACAAACTTTTTTAAAACACATGCACATACAAAAATTTGAATCCGATTTTTGCAGCTTGTAATGTCTACAAGATTTGTATTGAACAATCTTTAGTAATGTTTCTTCTAATCATCTGATTCATGTAGGATTATCATTAGCGGATAATAATCATCATAATAAAACATTGTTATTACAATTATAATTATTAGTTCATTCATTGAGGGGGATAATCCTCCCATGTTTAAAAAAAAATAATGATATCTTTGTTTCGAACTTTGATCAAGGCTCATTGAAAAGTTATGTGTTATGAGATGCAAAAGTAAAATTTAAACATAACTTTGTCCGAAGTAGATTTATCATATTTCTTTTTTTTTTCTTCTTTTTTTTTCTTTTTTTTTTTTTAATAATGTCCTGCCCAGCTTCTCGGGCAAATCATATAGCAGATGTAGATGCCCATATCGGCTGTTCAGATTTACTTTACAAAAGAGAAGTGTAGGATACTTCTCTTGTTGCCTTACTTGTATTTTGACTTTATTAAATGTATTTATATTATCATTTGGTGCAGCCGGGCCGGAGCAGGAGGGGATAGAAAGAAAGAAAAAGGAAGACAGAGGGGGGAATTGTGGGGACAAGAGGGGGATTAGACAGAGAGACAAAAACAACAACAGCAAACACAACAACGACAACAACAACAACAACAACAACAACAGAGCAACATCAGCAAATACGACATGTACAAATATGATGGTAAAAGTAATAGCAAATAAGCAGTTAGCGAAAATTAAAAAAAAAAAATACAGAAATGACAATGAGCATTATTACACTAAAAATGGAGCAATATGAATACCAATAGAAATAGTGCTATTGATAATAAACAATACCAGTACTTTACCTTTATTATCAACAATACAATTGTTCAAATGCAACAATACATATACGTAATGATAACTTGAGATACGAAAGAATGCAGAAAAATGGAGGGGAAGAAAGAGAAGCAACCTTAACCTTGTAGATTGTTATAGTAACAATAGGTTAAGCTTTGTCAGTGTGCCATGTGTTATACCCAGTTTACCCTAGGGCAACAACGTTAATATATGTTTGATGAAACGTGATTATGTGCATGAGTGTATGTGTGCATATGTACTTGTATATGTACAGTATGTGTATGTGTGCTTGTACAGTGAATGTATATGTACAGTATATGTATATGTGTGTACAGCGAATGTCTATGTACAGTATGTGTATACAGTATGTGTGTTTGAACAGTGAATGTATATGTACAGTATGTGTAAATGTGTGTTTGTACAGTGAATGTATATGTACAGTATATGTATGTGTGTGTTTGTACAGTGAATGTATGTGTAGTATTTATCATATTTCTACCTTTCTTGTATCGACTCATCCTGGTTCCCAAATGTTGGTCCTGTGTGTAAATGCAAGAGAGCTTTAATGACATTATGACATCTGTGTTACATGAACAATGAAGTGCACTTTAATAATAATAATAATAATAACATTGATAATCATACATTTTACTTTACTTTCCAGGCACTCAAGGACAAAATACTAAAAAAGAAACAATAAAACATTGGATTAAAAAAACCCAACAGCAAAGATAGCTAACATTTACAGTGAATAAGCAGTCAGGAATAGGGTGTGTTTTGAGTCTTGATTTGAAGAAAGAAATTGAGTCCATTTTGCAAAGGTCTGGGGGTAGTGTGTTCCAAAGATGAGGGGCTGAGCGGCTGAAGGCTCGGCCCCCCATGGTGGACAGTCTAAATAAGGGGACAGATGATAAGGATCTTAGGGAACGTGAGCGTGTGGCAACATGGAGCAGGTCAGGAAGATATGACGGGGAAAGGTTGTGGATAGCTTTGAAAGTGAGAAGAATTATTTTAAATTGGATACAGTGTTTGATGGGCAGCCAGTGGAGTTGTTGCAGAACAGAGGTGATGTGCTGGATTGAAGGGGTTCTGTCATTACCCACGAAGCAGAGTTCTGGAGAAGCTGAAGTTTGTATAGTGACTTGTGAGGGAGACCAACCAGGAGAGAGTTGCAGCAGTCCAGGCGAGAGATGACAAGGTCTTGAACCAGTATGGCAGTAGTATGTGGGATAGGGGGCTCAGCGAAGGCGATTCACATTGTGTAGATAAGACTAAGCAGATCAGGTAATGTTTATGTGGGCTTGAAAAGGGAGTAAGCTGTCGAGGATGACACCCAGACTCAACTTGGGAGGAGGGTGAGACGGAGGAATTGCCAAGAGTAATGGACAAGCTGTTGGTTTTGACTAGAATGGGTTTGGTACCTACAAGAAAGATTTCGGTTTTATTATTGTTGAGTTGGAGGAAATTGGATAAGAACCACTGCTTGAGGTCAGTGAGGCAGTCTGTAAGAGAGAAAGGAGGAAGAGAGGCAGTGTTCTCTGAAAATATTGCCAAGAGGAAGAATGTAGATGATAAAAACAGGGGACCAAGAACAGAGCCCTGGGGCACACCAGAGGAAACTGGTGACAGAGGGGATTTGGATGAACAGAGTTGAACAAACTGAGTGGGGTCAGAGATATATGATCTAAACCAGTAAAGGAGTGTGTTTGTGATGCCAATACTGTGCAATCTATTGAAGAGGGCAGTGTGGGAAATGGTATCAAAGGCTACAGTGAAATATAAAAGGATGAGAATAGTGAGAAGACCAGAATCAGCTGCCAGAAAGAGATCATTTGGGATTTTTACGAGTGCTGTTTCAGTGCTGTACAGGGGGCGTAAACAAGGCTGGTATTGTTCATATTGGCTATTTAATGGTAGGTGGGAGTGAAGCTGGGAGGAGTTTTTTCAAGGATGTTTGAAATGAATGGTAGATTTGAAATGGGATAAAGGTTATTAAAATTATTTGGATCTGAGTCAGGTTTTTCCATAATTGGCGTTATGGAAAAAGAGCTCAGCATCGCATGCACTTTTTGTGTCGGATGAAAAGAGCACAGCTCCCTCCCCCCATTCCCACCACATTCTACAGAGGCACTATAGCAGGGGTGGGCAATTAATTTTTACCGGGGGCCGCATGAGCTACCCGAGCACTGCTGGAGGGCCACATCGACAATATTTCAATAAAATTTTGCTCAATATTATTTTTGATATATACCGTAAGATAAATAATAATAATAATAATAATAATAATAGTAATACTTCAACATAGTGTGTGTAACAGCATTCCATGACTAATATATATAAATTAACATTAATAATAAATGACAGTAAAATAAGCACACGTATGACTGAGGAGCCATAGTGTAACTTTGTGTGGTGTTTGAGTTGTCCGACTTTTTGTGTGGCCTTAAACGCACCAGTGGTTTAGTGCTATGCATGTTGGTGACAGATGACAAGTTGGTTTTGGCCTGGTTTGTACGGCAGAAAATGACTAGTTTTTCGAGATAGAATTGTTTTACTCATGTTTTTGGTGTGGTTATGTCCGAATATAAACAGTTTTGTTCAATAAAGTGATCGATATAATTCCTGTCCTCGAAGCATCTCGATAGACGTTACAATAATTGAACGGTGTTCAATTGAACGGTGTTGACGAACACCGTTAGGGCCGCTTGTTGTCACTGTCACTCAAAGTTGCATTGCAAAATTCCACAGAATAAATATGTTTATTTTGTTTATAATTCAGATGGGATTTGATTTGGTGCGCGGCATATACTTGCTGCGCGCAGCAGACGCTTGAGCAGTGCGCAATTGCGCAGGCACGCACCTTTGAGGGAACGTTGCTTTGCAGTTCATGTGTTGTTGAAAACACGGCATTCCTCATCAACTTTTCTCTTTTTAGCGTCTCGGGTGTAAACCGTGCATCACTCGTCGCTGCATGTGCACCTTCACTCGCAGGTTACACACGGACACACGCCCATAAATAATACTTTTCAAAATAAAAGCAGCACAGTTGTATTGCGCGCACGACATAGATGTTTTTTCAACTTTATTTTGTAATTGCAGCTGTTCACATTCACTCACAATCACGCATACGTCCACACGGAAGTAATACAAATAACGATTTTCAAAACAAAAGCAGCACCGTTGTATTGCACACTCGACATAGATACTTTTTAAAATTTATTTTGTAATTTATAATTGGCCTCACGCGGGCCGGACAGGGACGCACAAAGGGCCAGATGCGGCCCGCGGGCCGCAGAATGCCCAGGTCTGCACTATAGAGAGCCTACTGACCAACTGCATCTCTGTCTGGACTGGAGCCTGCAGTGCCTCAGACTGGAGGTCTCTGCAGAGAGTGGTGAGGACGGCGGAAAAGATCATCAGGACTCCTATTCTTCCTATCCAGGAAATCACAAAATGCCGCTGCCTGACCAGGGCTCAGAAAATCTGCAGAGACTCCTACCACCCCCACCAAGGACTGTTTTCACTGCTGGACTCTAGAAAGAGGTTCCACAGCCTCCGTAGCAGAACCTCCAGGTTCTGTAACAGCTTGTTCCCTCAGGCCGTAAGACTCTTGAACGCATCATAATAATCCCCTCAATTCCTCCCAAAAACGGATTAACTCGCTGGAATATAAAGACAATATAACATACATCCATGAACATGAATGTATATGCATAAGTGCAATATATTTATCTGTAAAGTAATCTATTTATTTATATCCGCACCTTATTGCTCTTTTATCCTTCACTACAACGAGCTAATGCAACACAATGTAGTTCTTATCTGTACTGTATAGTTCAAATTTGAATGACAATAAAAGGAAGTCTAAGTCTATAAAACAATGTTGACTCCCAACAGCTGCATCTTGAAAGCGTTTTTTTTTTATCATCTTTAAAATCCTACAGACTCTCTCTTAAGGATTGAGAACAATTGACAAAATGTAAAAAAAAAGTACAGTTCCCTTTTAAAGCAAAAAAAAAGCTGACAGTCGGCTCCTATCCCAAAAATAATGCACTGTAAAACAATTCAAAATATGCAACATTTGAATCATGTCATTGTATAACCAGAAACACACTCGGAGAAGGCCCTATGTCAATAAATAATCCATTTAAAAAATCAACCCCAAAATCTAATCACTAGTTGCTTATCCCATTTCTGGCATTGTCTGAACGTTTTTTTCTATCCATCTCACTAACTAACAAACAGGCAGACAAACACCAGCAAAATATTTAACCTTTTGGCAGAGGCAATGACGAGTGATTTAATTTTGTCCACATTTTTCCTATACATTTTCCTCTGCAGCCTGCTTCTGCCTAGCTAGCCATTGAAAAAACCTCACTCGAACTGTGTGCACACCTCGCACATAAACACATTTTGCAGGGAGAAAAAAAAGATAATTTGCCGACCTCCAGACGCGTTGCCCTTTTTTTGCCAACATTACACTGTAAGCGAATGACGGTAAAGAAGAGAAAATAAAAAATATGGATAGATTGAGGGAACATAAAAAAGATGAGATAGAGGATAAGGGGAACAGAAACAAATAGAGGTGAATAAAGAGACAGAGAGGAAAAGTAATCACTTAAAGGTCTGAAGGTCTCAGTCTGACTCACTGACTGTCCTGCAGCCAAGATGCATGCAACACACAGGGATGAACCATGAACACAATTTCAGCACTGACCTCAAGGGATAGAAATCAGACACAGCTGAGTGTGGAAATAGGGTGACAGTTTGCTACTGCAATCTTACTGCTTCTGTTGCTAAATCTCACTTCAGACTCCCATTGTCTGGTAGAATAGATGATCAGCTTTTTCTGATTATCATATAAATTCCACTTTACACCACTGCAAATCGCCAACGTTGTAGCTACCCAAATGAGAGGACTGAATGATTGATGATAGTAAAGGATTAGGGACGGTCACAGTGACGACAAGACATACAAAGTCACATGCATCCACATGATGTCTTGTATCCTAAAGGTCAACTTTACCATGACAATCTATTATAGTCAGTAGTAATACACTTGACATTAGTCGTAAACATAACTAACAATAAAATGAGTTACGTATAATAAATTTGTATCATCGACGATTACTCGAACGAGTATGATTGTCCTGTTGGTGGGTCCTTCAGGAGAACGCCTGTGCGTGGAATCTTTTCAAGTGGGGAGACTGGTGCACAGACAGCCACCACACTGTCCTTGGCAAAGAGAAGGCCAGAGTCCAATGGCATGGCGACCAAGACAATTGGGGGCCCATCTTTGCTGCAGCCTTCTTCTGCCTTTGTGACCGTTGTGGAGCTTCTCTGCAACCATCATCCGCCCACTTCGCCATTGAGGACTTTTTCCACGAGGGAGACGCACAGACTCCAACATCAATTCTTCGCTGTGGGGAGCTGTATCCGATGGCAAGGGAAACCCAGGACAACCGGCACCTCCTCACAGCTGCAGGAGGTCTGCCGGAACTCAGGTCTGTCGGAGGACCGCCTATGGTGCGCTTACCAGCACTTGCTTTTCACTTAGGGTGTGCTCCCCTAGCCTTTTGTCTTCCCAGACTAACCCACAAGGCAGCTGGGCAGTGGTTGGGTGATGCCAGGGCTTGTCCACAATGTGGGCCTGCGCATCACGCTTCTGGGGACCACTGACGCTCCGAGATCCCGTGCCACATTTGCCTTGGGCCGCGGGGGCCCTAGTTACCATGTGTGGCCACGTGGAGGCCTGACATGAGTCTTGGTGAAGGAGAGGCTAGATTTGTATAAGAATTGGATGGCTTGATACTGCACAACCTCACAAAACGAGAAAAATTAGTTTTGGGTAACAAAATGTGCTCTCAATACTGATAGCAATTTTTACGAAATTTTTACGAAATTTGGAGATATGACTTTGGACGGTAGCCAACCCAGACACAATTACAAGTTTCTTCCATCAGTTAATAATACAGTACTTACAGTACAGCATGCTAAATGGCTGCCTCTGGTTTAGTGCAGAGAGTGGTGAGGACGGCGGAAAAGATCATCAGGACCCCTATTCTTCCTATTCAGGAAATCGCAAAAAGCCGCTGCCTGACCAGGGCTCAGAAAATCTGCAGAGACTCCTACCACCCCCACCGAGGACTGTTTTCACTGCTGGACTCTAGAAAGAGGTTCCGCAGCCTCCGTAGCAGAACCTCCAGGTTCTGTAACAGCTTATTCCCTCAGGCCGTAAGACTCTTGAACGCATCATAATAATCCCCTCAATTCCTCCCAAAAACGGATTAACTCGCTGGAATATAAAGACAATATAACATACATCCATGAACATGAATGTATATGCATAAGTGCAATATATTTATCTGTAAAGTAATCTATTTATTTATATCTGCACCTTATTGCTCTTTTATTCTGCACTACAACGAGCTAATGCAACACAATGTAGTTCTTATCTGTACTGTATAGTTCAAATTTGAATGACAATAAAAGGAAGTCTTAATCTATAAAACAATGTTGACTCCCAACAGCTGCATCTTGCAAGCGTTTTTTTTTTATCATCTTTAAAATCCCACAGACTCTCTCTTAAGGATTGAGAACAATTGACAAAATAAAAATAAAAAAGTACAGTTCCCTTTTAAAGCAAAAAAAAAGCTGACAGTCGGCTCCTATCCCAAAAATAATGCACTGTAAAACAATTCAAAATATGCAACATTTGAATCATGTCATTGTATAACCAGAAAAACACTCGGAGAAGGCCCTATGTCAATAAATAGGCCTATGGTACAGAAAGAGCCCCTCTAATGCTGACAATTATTTTGCTTTTATTTCATAGTTTGGGACCTGAAAATGATGTCTACAGGTAAAACTCCATCTAAATTGTAGGCTTGATTCAGCACATTTTTTGGAAGGCCCACTTTAGCTCCAAAATGTGGGTAGGCTTGCTTCAGCCTGCTGATGTCATCTGCAGAAGACTGGAAGCAATTTAATATTGCATAGTATGTCTTTTGTGGCATTTTCATCCCAAATCATTATATTTCTCTTCAGAATTTTAAGGAATTAGCAAATCAATCAAAATCAAACAAAGTTTATTTATATAGCCCTTAATCACAAGTGTCTCAAAGGGCTGCACAAGCCACAACGACATCCTCAGCTCAGATCCCACATCAGGGCAAGAAAAAACTCAACCCAATGGGATACAATGAGAAACCTTGAAGGGGACCGCAGATGTGGGGACCGGTGCAATGGACGTCCAGTGGATCTAGTTAATAGTGTGAGAGTCCAGTCCATAGTGGGGCCAGCAGGAGATCATCTTGAGTGGAGACAAGTCAGCAGCGCAGAGACTTCATCAACTGATGCACAGATGAGTGGTCCACCCCGGGTCCCGGCTTTGAACAGCTAGCGCCTCATCTGTGGTCACCTAATCTGTGCCCCCCCCTCTCCTGCGTGGAGAGGGGGGGCACAGATTAGGTGACCACAGAGCAGAAAAGAGATGGCAGATCCGGTCAAAAAGGGGGGTCTATTTAAATATAACATTGTTGCAGGTTGTAGCATTACAACTAAAGAAGGGGACAGTCAGCCTGCATACATTTCCAAAAACGAAATTTGCAGCGACCACTTAAACAATTCTGACTTCGTAGAAAAAGGGTTTTGGTTGGACTTTGAATGGAAACATTTTAAAAAGACTCAAGCCAAATGTGATTCTGAAATTCAGGAGCGTCTCAGAGGGGAAAAAGAAGAATCTGTGGAAAAAGGCACACAAAAAATAAACCTGCTGCTCAAAAACAAGAGAAAAAGAAAGTAAGCCGTATTTTGCGTCTTCTTCTGCTGATGTTTTCCTCAGGATGCTTGAAATGTTGGAAAAGCATGAGGAAACGGTGTCAATGGAAGAGGAGATGGAAGAGCAGGGAAGTACATTCAGTACATTCCTCTATCCACACAGTCTATGTGGGGAAATAAGCTCCAGTTGTGTAAGAGGGGGCCGACGGAAAGGGGGTATTCCAAGTACAGTTGGTTATCTAACGATTACTTAAAAACTACCGTAATTAATATTAAGGGAAATGACTGCCAGATTAAATTTCAGGGTCAAAAAATACATAAAGAGAATGTGTTAGTGAAATTTGGGTCATCCAGCCGCTATGGGTTCTTTAATCATGACTCTGTCATTTGCAGTAGTTGAGCTCATCTTTCGTTTGTTGTCATGTTGATTGGCTTGTCGGGGGGGGGGGGGGTCAGCCAATTCTTGGTGGACGGTGGGTCCCGGGGCTGGATCACTGCTCCGCCGGCTTATATATGCATTTATTTGTTTATATATATACCGTGGGGCAAAAAAGTATTTAGTCAGCCACCCATTGACAATCAATGGGTGGCTGTCTAAATACTTTTTTGCCCCACTGTATATGTGTGTGTGTGTGTGTGTGTGTATGTATGTATGTAATTATATATATATATATATATATATATATATATATATATATATATATATATATATATATATTGTGTGTATGTATGTATGCATATATATATATATATATTGTGTGTATGTATGTATGCATATACAGTATGTACAGTGTGTATGTATGTATGCATATACAGTATGTACAGTTTATGTGTGTGTGTGTGTGTGTGTGTGTGTGTGTGTGTGTGTGTGTGTGTGTGTGTGTGTGTGTGTGTGTGTGTGTGTGTGTGCGTGTGCGTGTGCGTGTATACATATGTGTGTGCATGTATGTATATATACAAGTGTGTGTGTGCTCGCGCACAGGGTGCGTGTGATGCGTCAGTGTGTTAGATTTGTGGCAGAAGTGCTTGTAGTTAGTGCATGCTTCATGCTGCCCCTGCTTGCTACTCTCTGCTTACAGCTATCACCGCCAGCTAGCCCCTGGGTGGGTGAAAAGAGGAGCCGAGTGTGTAAGCCTCCTCCTACTGGTACAAAGCCTCTCCACCACCAAGACTCCTGTGGTTCCTCCTCGTGGCCACACACAGTAAACTGCGTCTTTGCGGACACAGGCAAAACTGTAGGGGATCTCGGAGCAGCAGTGGGCCCCAGAGGCGAGGCGTGCAGGCCCACCAGTGTGTGGACACGCCCTGGCGTCCGCCAACCACTTCCCCATCTATGGGTTAAATAGATTCTCCGCGGGTCGCCACCTTGTCGTGGTGGAGAGCCTTGTGTGTTCCAATGAACCTAAGAGCGATGCCGTCGGGAGCCTCGGCTCCTGGTAGGTTCAACCATGGCGGTATGGTCGAGGGGGAGGTTCCAGACGAAGCGCGATCCAAAAACCTCAACGGCGGAGCTGGCGGAGGATGACGCGTTTCCCCCGGCAGTGAAGGCGGATGAAGGTTAAGGGTGCCTCACCGCCTACTGGGTGCACCGTGTGTGTTTGGCTACGGGAGTAAACCCCTAACGACAAATCTGTTGTGAAGACCCGCACCAGGCAGCCACCAACAGACCGGTGTGCTGGCAGTCTTCTGCAACTCCTTTCTGCAGAAGGTCGTCATGAGCTCTTCATGCCACTGGAAGACGTAGGGGGGAGCCAAGGTAGTGAGGGTAGTGACTGCGCACCACTTCCTTCACTCTAATCTACTCCTCGCGCAGGCCTGCTCCAAACACCCCCACCCCCTTTCCCACCCCATCCCCTCCCCTCCAAGTCCTGCGGCGATGGAGAAGGGTGGCAGATACAGGTCAGGATGTGACTGGGAGTATCTAGCCCAACTCTGCACGCAGGCGGCGTGGGATAGACGGTCGCTGAGGTACGAGACGGAACAGCGTGTCTCTACGGCAGCTCCCAACGTGACTGAGCATCTCCACCCTGCTCACCCTGAGATGGGAAGGGCCTAGAAAATGTGGCCTAAAAATGGTCTGTTCCTCCACTCCCGGGCAGCCTACCGCAGCTGCCGGGTCATCCCCCCATGCGGTCGAAAACACAAGAATAAAACCCGACTGACACTCACACTAGCGACTTGGAACGTCCGTACGCTTTTGGATGTGCGTGATGATTCATCTCGTCCCCGCAGAAGAACAGCGTTGGTGGCGCACAAACTGAAGAGGTATAACATCGACATTGCGGCCCTTAGCGAGACCCGCTTCCATGGGGAGGACTCCATAGCCGAGGTGGGAGAAGGATACACTTTTTTCTGGAAAGGGCTTCCGGAAGGCTCCCGCCGCCTCCATGGTGTAGGCTTCGCTGTGCGGACCTCCCTACTTCAGAAGCTTCCCGAATCTCCAGTTGGCATTAGCGAAAGGTTGATGACCTGGAGGATTCCCATCACCAATAACCGTTACTGCACCCTCATCAGCACCTATGCCCCAACACTGATTGCCGACCCTCAATGTAAGGAAGAGTTCTATGCCTCCCTGCACTCCGCCATCAGCAAAACACCACTCACTGACAAGCTCATCCTTCTAGGGGATTTTAACGCAAGAGTGGGCTCGGACAGTGTACTGTGGAGGGAAGTGATGGGTCGGCATGGTGTTGGTAAGCTCAACAACAATGGTCTCCGTCTTCTCACTCTATGTTCTGAGCATCAACTGGTCATCACAAACACCTTGTTCCAACTGAAGAACAAGTACAAAACATCCTGGCAACACCCTCGCTCTAAACACTGGCATCTCCTAGATTACATCATCACCCGCCACGCGGACAGGAGGAGGTGCGCATCACTAGGGCCATGCGTGGAGCTGACTGTTGGACTGACCACCGCCTGATCAGAACAAAGATTGACTTAGAAATACGTCCTCAACAGAGAAAAAGACCACCTTCCAAGAGGCTCAACTGCGATGCACTGAAGTCCACGCACTCCGTCAACCAGCTCAGGAAAAAGGTAGCAGATCAGCTGTTCAAGATTCCTGAAGTACCACCAGATCTGGACACTGGACCTACCTGGAGCACCCTACGCACTGCCCTCCACCAGGCGGCCGTGGAATCTATAGGGTACACCAGAAGGCGACATCAAGACTGGTTTGACAATAGTGCACCAGGAATCTATGACCTGCTTCAGGCAAAACACAAGGCTCTTGCTCACCTATCAAACCCTCAATCCACCGTCCTGAAGGCTCAGTTCATCCGCCTCAGAAGTGAAACCCAGCGCACCCTCAAAGCCATGGAGAACGACTGGTGGACCCAGAAGGCCCGCGAAATACAACATCACGCAGACACCAACAACTCTCATGCCTTCTATGACTCCATCAAGTCCATCTTTGGCCCACAGAGGAAGAACATCACCCCAGTTAGATCAGCTGACGGCACCACTCTCTACAAGGACAAACAACAGATCCTGGACAGATGGGCTGAGCACTTCAGGGTACTGCTGAACACCACAAATCCTGTACAGACAGACACACTCTCTGACCTCCCATGCCTGCCCCCTGTAGACTCGCTGGACTCCTCTCCCAGCTTCTCAGAAGTACTCAAGGCCATCAAGGGTCTAAAAAACAACAAGAGCCCAGGTCTTGACGGGAGAAATCTTGAAGCACGGTGGATATCTCCTGCACCGCAGAATGCACCAGCTGATCACTGCCATCTGGTCGTCTGAAGTCATCCCGCAAGATTGGAAGGATGCTAACATCATAACGATCTATAAATGCAAAGGCGACAAAGCAGACTGCGGCAACAGCAGAGGTATCTCCCTACTATCCGCAGCTGGGAAGGTGCTAGCAAGGATCATGTTACATCGAGTAGCAACTCATGTAACCGAAAACATCCTGCCCGAATCTCAATGCGGCTTTAGACGTGATCGGAGCACCGCAGACATGATCTTTGTTGCCAGACAGGTACAGGAAAAATGCAGAGAACATCGCAAAGACCTGTACATGGCATTCATTGACCTGTCCAAGGCCTTCGATACAGTAAACCGGGACTTGCTGTGGGAAGTACTTGGAAAACTAGGTGTACCAGCAAAGTTTTGCAACCTACTGCGACAGCTACATGATGGCATGCAGGCCTGTGTGAGCAACGGCGGCCAACAATTCCCATTTTTCAGTGTGAATGTGGGGGTCAAGCAAGGGTGTGTCCTTTCCCCAACCATATTCAACATGTTCATTTCCACTGTCACCCTCCTGCCCCATAAACACCTGGACCCCACAGATGGGATTCAGATACAATACCGGCTAGATGGTAATCTTTTTAACATCCGTCGCCTCCAAGCCACCACTAAACTCACCACCCAGCATATTCTGGAACTACAGTATGCAGATGACTACGCTGTACTTGCACACTCACCAGAGTCTCTCCAGCGCGCACTGAATGTGGTAGCCTCCATCTACAGTGCCATTGGTCTTCAGATAAACACCAAGAAAACACAAATACTCGTGCAGGAGTTTACTCCCCAGCCAAACACGCCGATCTTCACCCTTGACGGGCACCCATTAGCCACCGTCCCCCATTTTACCTACCTCGGTAGCACCCTGTCGCCATCCTGCACCATTGACGATGACGTCCAAGCCCGTATTGGCCTGGCCTCTGCTGCCTTTGGAAGGCTACGGTCCAGGGTTTTCTTGAACAGGAATCTAACCATCTCCACCAAGACAGCCGTGTATAAGGCAGTCTGCCTCTCCACGCTGCTCTATAGTTCTGAAACCTGGACACCCTACCAGAGTCTCGAGGCCTTCCACATCCGCTGCCTCCAAAGGATCCTAGGTGTGACCTGGGAAGACAGGGTGCCCTACACTGAAATTTATGACCAGACCAACACACCCAGCATCACAGCACTCCTTGGCCAAAAACACCTAATATGGGTCGGACATGTGATCCGTATGCCAGCCCACCGTCTACCCCGTCAGATATTGTATAGCCAGCTTTCAGTCAGTCAAAGGTCTGCCGGGGGCCAGAAAAAACGGTACAAGGACCACATTAAAACTCTCCTGAAAAAGTGTGACATCAAACCACCAGCACTGGAGTCCCTGGCTGCTGACCGCCAGACCTGGAGCTCTACCTGCCACCAGGGAATCACTCATCTTCAGGAGAAGTTCACAGAGTGGAGAGCACAGCGGCGTGCACAAAGACACCAACGTGCCACAGCACCAGCGACCATCACTGCTGCCTTCCCCTGCCCCTCCTGTGACAAAGTCTGTGGATCACGCATTGGCCTGAGCAGCCACCTGGCTATGCACAGGCGAAAGGCACAACAATAACCAATCCAATACTTCGTTTGGAGCAACGTCATCATCGACATCGATGGACTGCCATAAGCAAGTAAGCAAAGTATATATGTATGTATGTATATATGTGTGATGGGAATTGATAAGATTTTTCCGGTTCCAATTCCACTTTCGTGTCTGCTTAATGATTTGGTTCCTTAACGGTTCTCTTATCGATTCTTATTCGGGAGAAAAAAGGGTGGATTAGCATCAATTTTGTTTATTTTAGAGGTAACATGACCTTAAAAAGCCTACAGTGAGGTCTCAAGAGGCACATAAGTAGTATAGAAGAAAAAAAAAAAAAACTTTTTTTGTAAATATATAAAATAAATTAATAGTCTTCTGTAGAATTTCATTATGTGCAAATTACACAATAATTTTACATTTACGACTATGTAAAATAGTCCTAAATTGCTTGTGATAATTTATTACATGCAAAGTAAGATATGTCATGCCTTTATTGGTTGTAATTTTGATGATTATGGCTTAAGGTTTATCAAAACTTTGAATTGAAAATCTCAGAAAATGTAAGGTTTCAAAAACTGTAAGCCATGAGGATCAAAATTATAACAAACAAAAGCTTGACATATCTCACTTTGCATGTATAATATCACAGATTATTTTCACATTTAAAGTTAAACTGCTGACATGAACAGACTTTTACACCATATTCTAATTTCATGAGTTTCACTGTTACGTACGGCGAGGTAAGGAGACGACACAGCCACAGGGATAAGTTCAACAGGTTTATTGAACTTGATTATGTGTTAGGGTGTGTATGCTACTAAGAGTGTACGGTGCAAGACGGTATGAAGAATTAACAATGTAAATGTTACCAGAGGGTGTTGTTTGTGCGTGTTGGATGAATCGCCCAAAAGACCAGAGGGGCAAGGCAAGAAGACAGTCCGTGGGCAAGCGAGAGCTGGAGAGAGGCGTCAAGGTCCGTGTCCGAGCGGGGGTCAAGGATCAAGGGAAGCAGTCCAAAGTCCGGCGGGAAGTCCAAAGAAGCGAGGCGCACAGCTCGATCAATGGAGACGGAGGGAATACTGCGGGGAACACAAAGGACATATAAGACACGGGCACATGGAAAGCACAGAGAGCAGGTACAAGGAGGGAAGCCAGAAATGGGATGCTTACTATGAGGAGTGAACTACGTTTCGGCACAGGATCTTTGGGTCCGCTGGTCTTCATGTCGTCTGCGCTCATCAGATCCAGGTGCGCAGATTGTTGATTGCCTGCAGTCGTGCAGGCGCGTGGCCGCGATGCGGGAAGAGCAAGCAGGGGCGTGTCCCGTGGCGCTCCTAGCGGAGCTGCCGGTGGCGCTTGCTGCAGATGGCATAAGGGATTGCGCATGCGCCGTGACATTCACCTCTATAATATATATTATTTTTTGTCCTGACCAGTTACTCAGGCAAATCATATTGTTGATGTAGATTGCCATATTTGCTGTATAGATTTATTTTACAAAAGAGAAGTGTGGGATCTTGTTGCCTTATTTGTATTTGACTTTATCAAATGGATTTATATTAGGAACGGAGCAGTGGGGATAGAAAGAAGAAAAAAAGGAAGACAGAGGGGGATAATACAGAGGGACAATAACAACAACCACACTAACAGAACAGCATCACCTCTATATTATAATGACTGAGAGAAAATCTGGTTGCAGGAAAACATGCAACTTTTTTCTGACTACAATTGAACATTCACCTACTGAAAATGCAAACGTTTGACCACAAACAAAGTTGCTGCTTGGTGACATTCGCCTAGCGGCAGACGTGAACTGGGACTGCCCGCCTCGGAGCCAGTCAGAATCTGTTTCTCGTCATGCTCATCTAAATGAGAAGGAATTTATTTCAATTTAACAATTAATAGCGCTAACATGATAGGCGGTGAGTTAATTAATACCTGTTGTATTTAAATGAATTGCTAGCGTTACTGCTGCTGGGATGAGATCGGAGCAGTTCAAAACATGACTTTAATTTTTAATTATTGCATGCTTTGTGCTCAGATTTTTCAGCATATTGCTCGCGTGTCCTTCTCTTGGTGAACTAGCAGCCTTATAATTATTACAAGTAGCACTGTTGCCGTCTTTGCTTGTAAAATGTTGTCAACTGAAGAGCGTTTGTCGCGCCGGGGTTCCACCATTTTGAAATCCGACCTCTCTACGCAACGTCATGTCCCACCCAGAAGGATCGATAAAAGAGCCGTTGAATAAATGGCAAGCGATCAAAAGAATTGATACACCGGGAACCGGTTCTGAACCAAAAACGGTTTTCATTCCCATCCATATATATATATATATATATATATATATATATATATATATATATATATATATATATATATATATATATATATATATATATATATATATATATATATATATATGTATATGAGTATCTATATATGTATATATATATGATTATATTTTTATATATATATATATATATATATATATATATATATATATATAAATATATATATATATATATATATATATATATATATATATATATATATATATATATATATATATATATATATATATATATATATATATATATATATATATATATATATATATATAAATAAACATGTATATACATGTGCATATGTATATGTGTGTGTTTATATATAGGTAAATATATTTTTTTTTTTCTATATATTTTTTTCAATTTGTGTCTATATATATATTTTTATTTTTTATTTTATACATTGATATTATTATTTTGTTTTGGGGCGCTCTCGAGCATGTTTGCCCCACAGGAGTTGGCATCTTGGGCTGGTGAAGACGGGCTACGTGTCTGGGGCCCCTGGATCCCGCCACCCGTCTTGGTGGGGGCCTGCTGGGTCTAGTCGCATGCGGTCTATCCTGGTGCCTCGGTGCGTAGCAGGATATTTTGCCGTGTTACACGGTGGCCAGATGCTGGGGTAGTGGCCTCATGTGTCGGGGGTACGATCTCACGTTGGCTTGGGGGCTGATTGTCTCCTGCTTCTCCCATGCCTTGTCCTCTGCTGGGTGCGTCTTTCAGTGGCCTGCTGCGGCACCTCTTCAAAGTATTTTCAATAATATAGCAAACAAGGTACAGATAGTAAAGACACCCATAATCAACGTTACATAGTGGACCATTTATATACGCATTTACTCTTCCTTTAAAATTATATTTGCATCCTTTAGATGCATTAAAAATAAGCTCAGTCAATTACACATCTTGAATCAAATGTATTTTACACCCTCTCAATTTTGTAAAATGCGTACAGTGGATAGCAAGTTATGTATTACGTGTTAGGCAGCTAAAAGATCTCTTATTTATTTACTGTGGGAATGTTAGTGAATAAATAATGAATGTCTCTGGACACCGAATTCAATGCTTTTTAATGACATTTAAGGCCAATGTATTTAATGACTTGTAATGCTTTTTAATGCCCCGCGGAAAATCTGTATGTACTTTGCTTTAAGACGCTATTTGAAACTTGTCTTGCCCCATTTGTCGCCGCAATGCCAACCAATTACATTAGTTTTATCCAATGTTCCATCGGAGTGTGTTCTGAAGGGAAATTGGCCGCCTCTCATCCCTCATTTTAGCACCATGTGACAAAAGGTGCAGACTTCCGGGTTTACGTGCGGTCATAAATGGTGTGATTGATTTTGAGTCATTTATGATAACGTGACAGAGAAAAAATATTAATCACATTCGTTAACGTGATAATGTTGACAGCCCTATTTTAAACATGACAATATCCAAGGACATCCACAATCCATCTAATTCCTGAAGCTGTATATACAGTACATATATTCCCTGCTGAATGTGTAAGCAGTTCATATTCAGAAGAAATAAATGTTGCATCATTGTTATGTTTATTTTTATTAAACCGAGACTGACAGTAGAACAACCAAAATTATAGAAAAAAATATATATATTTATTAAAAATATTTTCCCACCAACCAGGAATACTTGTAAACGCAGGATTTCAGCCCAGAATTACACAAAATTGAGCTTGACTTGACTTGACCATGTTTGGAGGCAGAGAAATGCTGACTGAACATGACCCCAGCAACACCATCTACATTGTCAAACATGGATGTCAACTTTGTTTAGTTTTTTCTGCTCAGGGTAAAATAAGACGACCATGTATTGTCAAATCTGGGGTTAAAACACTGAAGCCAAAACCGTAACGATTTGTAAAGCATATTTTTAGGCTACCAAGCCATGTTGTTCTTGTTGATCAAATATCTGTCACACCTGGGTGAAGTCTTGTCTGGGTTTTGTCTTGCTTCAGGTTGTCTTTTCACTTCCTGTTTTATTTTAAAATGCTAACTCTCCCTCTCGTTTCAGATCACTTTCCCTTCCTCATGTGTCGTTTGTCCTGATTGATTTCACCTGTTCCCCCATGCTTAAACGTCTCGTCCTCCTACTGTCACAACCAGAATCGGACTCTGAACACTGGCGCAAGATATCAAAAGCAGTTCTTTATTTTGACAAGGGAAGGGATCCAAAAACGGGAGAAACAAAACGGGCTATAAAAACAGATCTAACCTGACTACAAAATTTACAAAACTATTAACAAACACAAAACGCTCAAGCTACGTAGGGAAAAAAGGTTCTAAGAAACGAAACTACTAACTACAACAAAAGGCTTTCCAACGAAAGCGATACTAGGAAGCTAGTCTTACCTGAAAACTGTCAGGGTTGTCCCTGACAGTTTGGTCATGTTTTAGTTTTCCTCTGCGTTTGTCTTGGTTTCCTGTTCTTAGTTTCCTGTCAGTGCTTTTATTTTGTCTTCATTTCCTGATTGTTTCCCTGAGTGCTTTGTCCCCTCAGCTGTGGCTGATTGGTACGTGGCCACACTTGGTGCCAGTCAGCCAGCTGCCTATTTAAACCTGTCCTGCCCTCCAGTCCCTGCTGGATTATTGTAGTGTCTACTGGTCAATGCCACTTCTACCTGTCACTATACTTCGTTGTAGCTCTGTCTACTTTTGTTCACTCCGCTCTAGTCCTAGTTCCTTCGTGTCACAGTAAGTGTTTTTGTTTGTCGACAGTTAGCCTTTGTGCTATTTTAGTTCATAGCCAAGTTTGTTCTCCGCCTTGTGCACGCCTTTTGTTTGTACCCTTTTGTTTGTTTTTTGCCATAGTATCTTAATTAAATCATTTTTTCCTGTTCAATGCCTGCCATCATCTCTGCATCTTGGGGTTCGGCACCTACAAACTCTGACAAAAACTTTACAAACCAAAAACTCTCGAGGATCCAAAAGGCAACACGAAAACGTGGCTATGGCTGTGGGCAAGACTGTGGGAAGGAAACGCTGGAGGTACGCACAAGAAGATACGAGACACTCTGGCACAGGACAGAAGGAGGGAGAGGGAGAGTTAGCATTTCAAAATAAAACAGGAAGTGACAAGACAACCTGAAACCAGACAAAACCTAGACAAGACTTCACCCAGGTGTGACAATATAACTATTAGAGGTGGGAATCTTTGGCCACCTCACAATTCGATTACGATTCAAGAGCTACGATTCGAATAAAAAACAATTTTTGATGCATCTTTAATCTATTTTCCTTTATTTTCGTTTCACTAAATAAACAACTTTTAAAAACAGTGCATTTGTAATAAGAAATTCCCCTCACATTTATTGAATCCATATTAATGTGTGCAAAACTGGAACATAAGTGCCCTATCATAAAGGAGTTGATCTGTCATGATCCGTTACCCGGATCATGACACATAGGGTCCTTTCCTATGTTTTAGTCTGTTTCCTGGCTGTACCTGCTTTCCTTTATCGGGGGAAGGAGCTCTTGGTTGGCGGCGTCCCCCGCTGTAAAAGCCAGGGAATGGCGGAAGGGGGCCAGGAGGAGGGACGGCGAAAAGTCCCGTGCAAAGTCCCAACAGGACGCCAGATTGGACACCGCGGTGGGCTCCAAAGGAACCATCACCGGACTAACAGGAAGAGGCGTCGAAGGTCCCACTGGAAGAGTGGGGGCTGGTGGCCGAGCCCGGCGGAGCGCTGCAGGCAGAGGAGTTTGAGCAGAGCAGAGCGCCGGTGCCAGCAGCCGAACCGGGGGGAGAAGGAGTGAGCAAGCCGTGGGTTGGGTTCGCACAAACCTGGCCTTCCATGTCCTCCAGGAAATGTGCGGTCCAGAACGTCAGCTCCAATTTCCCAACAGGCGTTACCGCAAGGTCAGTTTCTGGTTCAAAGATTCTGTCAGGGACTCGCATGGCTGCGGGAGTTTTGACCCCAAGATGCAGGAGACAAGAGGACGACGTGCAGGTAGGAGTCTTTTATTATACTCAACACAAGAGAGAAGCAGTCATGCACACAGCATGCAGCAAAAGTCTGTAACATAATCAATCCTCGAGCCCGGACTGGAGGGCGAGGCAGGCATTAATAGCAGCCTGACTGGCAACTGCAACCAGGTGTGCCAGGCCAGGGACAGGTGAGGTAACGAGTGCTCAGGGGAGACATGCAGGAAATGCAACTAAAATAAGAGCGCTGACAGGAAATAAACACAAACAAAGGAAACATAACCAGACGTGAAGTGCCAGATCGTCACATGATCGGCTCTCTCTGTGAGGTGGCTCATCGCAGTCGCCCAAATTTTAGAGCTGTCTGCATTACTTTATTCACAATAAATAAATTGATTATCGATTATTGACGTTTACTAATTGATTTTATAATCGTCCATATCCGAATTGCTATGCATCTAAAAAGCGATTATTTACCCCACGTCTAATCCCTATATTAAAAAAGTACCTTTATTTTTCTAATCAATCGGGTGTATGCAAAATTTTATGATGACCATTTCCCCCTCATGAAGCGTCGTATATTATTTTAGACTTTAGTTCAGTGTTTGGCAGCTGTCTACTGAGTCTGGACAGCAAACTTGCTCTTCTGCTCTAGTTCACGTGGGTTGTTTTTTTTGTTTTTTTAGAGCTCATTGCCACTGCAGGGCAACACAGAAGGTGCAGCGCAAATGGTATACTCCTCTGGGCTTGATGGATGGGAGATGACACAATATACATGTGCGGTACTTACATGAATCATTTTGTGAACAACTCAAAATTGAGAGAATGTAGGCCAATACCACATATTGTTTCTGGTTCATCCCACAGAATAAACAATCATCATTGGACTGAAATGCTATAATTTCCTGAACATTTTTTTTGGATCATTATATAGGTGTATTTTCACTGTGTCCATTTTGTATTTCACCCCAAAACCTCATAGAATATATTTTTAGATGATTTGTCTGTCTTTTGTAAACTGGTTTCTAACCTAATATCAGATGATGTTACAATCGTTCTGTATTGTAATTACACAGATTGAATTACAAAGGTATACTCTATTACTCACATATGCCTCTATATCCATCAAGAAAAAGTACATTTGGTACTCATGTAATAAAGCAATGTCTAACTCATCAGCCATACTTAAAGGAGCCATAGCGTCCACATTTTACCAGCAAGTTCTCTGAATGTATTTTTGCTTCAAAAATTAATCTGGCAGTCATTTCCATCCATCCATCCATCCATCTTCTTCCGCTTATCCGAGGTCGGGTCGCGGGGGCAGCAGTCTAAGCAGGGAAGCCCAGACTTCCCTCTCCCCAGCCACTTCGTCCAGCTCCTCCCGGGGGATCCCGAGGCGTTCCCAGGCCAGCCGAGAGAGATAGTCTTCCCAACGTGTCCTGGGTCTTCCCCGTGGCCTCCTACCGGTCGGACATGCCCGAAACACCTCCCTAGGGAGGCGTTCAGGTGGCATCCTGACCAGATGCCCGAACCACCTCATCTGGCTCCTCTCGATGTGGAGGAGCAGCAGCTTTTCTTTGATCTCCTCTCGGATGACAGAGCTTCTCACCCTATCTTTAAGGGAGAGCCCCGCCACCCAGCGGAGGAAACTCATTTCGAAACTCATTACTGAAGACGCCGCACCGATCCGCCTGTCGATCTCACGATCCACTCTTCCCTCACTCGTGAACAAGACTCCAAGGTACTTGAACTCCTCCACTTGGGGCAAGATCTCCTCCCCAACCCGGAGATGGCACTCCACCCTTTTCTGGGCGAGAACCATGGACTCTGACTTGGAGGTGCTGATTCCCATCCCAGTCGCTTCACACTCGGCTGTGAACCGATCCAGTGAGAGCTGAAGATCTTGGCCAGATGAAGCCATCAGGACCACATCATCTGCAAATAGCAGAGACCTAATCCTGCAGCCACCAAACCAGATACCCTCAACGCCCTGACTGCGCCTAGAAATTCTGTCCATAAAGGTTATGAACAGAATCGGTGAGAAAGGGCAGCCTTGGCGGAGTCCAACCCTCACTGGAAACGGGTCCGACTTACTGCCGGCAAAGCGGACCAAGCTCTGACACTGATTATACAGGGAGCGGACCGCCACAATAAGACAGTCCGTAACCCCATACTCTCTGAGCACTCCCCAGTCATTTCCAAAGATATCAGTTAGTTTTTGAGTAATAGGTCGATAACTAAGGCCCCATTTACACTGCACACCAAGTCTGATTTTATTGCCAGTCTAAACGCTCCAAAGTGCTTTAAATCGGATCATTTGGCATCAGATTCAGGCCACATCAGGAGGTCGTCCTGAATCCAGTTTGAATCGGATATTTTCAAATGTGATTTCAATCTCAACGCAATGCGACCTGAATCTGATTGTTTTGGTCAGTTTTGGGCGAGCTTGACGCTGTGGCGCATTTGATTACATGTGAGTTGAAAATTAAAGCTCCAGTAGATCCACGCTGATATCCGTGTCTCCTCTACAAAACAGCCATAACAAGATTACAACCCTCCCAAATATATTACACTATATATACATCCATTCATACATTATATTACTCATTTATTTATTTATTTTCACGTAAAAAAAACACTCACCTTTGAGGTGTTGCGGCTTTTATTGTATATTGTAGTAGTTGCGACTTCGTTTGTTTTCACTTTATGGAAGTGTGCATGCAAGTGACGTAAAGGGGGCCTATGCGCGTTTACACCGGAGTCTGATAAAAATCACATTTTACTTGCAGTTTAAACGGTCAGCTGGAAAAAATCAGATCTCCAAAAAATCCGATTTAGGCCACTTTGGCCTGCAGTGTAAATGTAGTTTAAGGGCCTGATCTACAAAAGCTTTGCGTGTATTAAAACACGTGCAAACAGGATAGTGCACGCAAAACTGATCTACTAAGTGAGTAAAATTAGGAGCGCAATTCATTTAACATGTTTGTCTTCATGAATATGCAGAGTATATGCTGATGATCAGAATATACTGGGAGGAGAAAAGGCAAATATCATTATTTATCAAGACTAAGAAAATGTTCTGTGGCCAATGATTTGTATCCATAGACATGATTGATTGATTGATTGATCTTATAAGTAGACACAGCATTGGCTGCTGTGACGCGAGAAATTCGGCCGCCATCTTGAAGTGGTGATGAGGACGAGGCGAGCAGCCTAAATGACAGTTGACAGGTAGAAAACAAAGAGGCCGGGCTGGTGTTCAGCGTTTTCCTGCTCAAATGAGCGGACTGTTGAAAATAGGAATCGGGGGATTACTTTTCACAAGTAAGATTTAACATTACTTGTGAAAATATTGGTTGTATTTTGTGAAAATAATATTACCACAGAGTTGAGAAGGAGCAAAGATCTTCAATAGTACTGAAATCGTAGCCGCTAGCAAACAAGAGTATGACCATAATAGAATTGCTTGTCAATGAAATTAATTAAATTTAAAAATGTCATACTTGAATAACATAAAGTTTAAATAAATTATGAAGATAAAGATTGTAAAAGCCAACAGGGGTAAAAGTTATAAAGTATAATATAATATATTATAAAGTAATATAGTAAAAGGGCAGCACGATGGACAGGGGTTAGTGCGTCTGCCTCACAATACGAAGGTCCTGATAGTCGTGAGTTCAATCCCAGCCTCGGGATCTTTCTGTGTGGAGTTTGCATGTCCTCCCCGTGACTGCGTGGGTTCCCTCCGGGTACTCCGGCTTCCTCCCACCTCCAAAGACATGCACCTGGGGATAGGTTGAATGGCAACACTAAATTGGCCTTAGTGTGTGAATGTGAGTGTGAATGTTGTCTGTCTATCTGTGTTGGCCCTGCGATGAGGTGGCGACTTGTCCAGGGTGTACCCAGCCTTCCGCCCGATTGTAGCTGAGATAGGCTCCAACGCCCCCCGCGACCCCAAAGGGAATAAGCGGTAGAAAATGGATGGATGGATGGAATATAGTAAAAGTTACAAAGTATAAGACAATACTTTCTTAACAGTATAATTGTAACCAGGAATAAGTCTTCAAGTAACAATATTCAGATACTAACATTGTTGGGTAAGACAGAATTTGGTTTTATTCTGAATCCAGTGAAACAGATTGGTGGTTTTAGCTGATATAAAGACTTTCAGGTGTTTATTTATGTTTATGTTTAAGTATTTGGCAGACACTTTTATCCAAAGCGACATATACACAAAATACATATAAAACAATCACTGTAAACATTATCATTTAAGGGAAGAATGTAATACAAAATATCAATACAAAGTGTCAAGACAGAATAAACTCTCTGCTGCTGCAGCAAAAGAGATACAGTCTATAAGTCCCTAAGATATATAGATATCTAATGTATTCATACATTGTTTATGTAGAATATACGCATGTATACATAACCTAATCATATTGTTTCTTCAACTTAAAAATAGCTGACCGTTTTTTTCCCCCTTCTCTGGGATTATATTCCCAGTTTTGATCTTGGACGTCTGGTCACTTATAGCATATAAGAATATTCTATTACTGTTAAGCAAACTATGAATAATAAAACACGCCAAAACATGTGTCCTTTATCATAGCTACATGTATGACAAATGTGAAAATCTGTGGTATTCAGT
Source organism: Entelurus aequoreus (assembly GCF_033978785.1). Classification (NCBI taxonomy): domain Eukaryota; kingdom Metazoa; phylum Chordata; class Actinopteri; order Syngnathiformes; family Syngnathidae; genus Entelurus; species Entelurus aequoreus. Next base: position 28,543,181 of record NC_084749.1, read on the forward strand.
GAGGTAAGATTAGTTAAATGCCTGACAGTTCATTGCTCCTGCCAAATGAATTGCACTGAGTGGAGCTGCCAGTAGGCAGTAGCGGTCGATGCTGCGTCTACCAATAAGATGTCTATGTTTGCATCTATATGCAGTGCGTGCGTCTGGAAAGGATGTGCAAACTGGCGGTTGCACTGAAATGGCTGTGAGAATGGAGGTGATCGTACTGCAGCTCCGTCCTACGTTAACTTGTCAACATATATGGAGTGTAAAAAATTAAAATATTAGACATATGGTATATACAACAATATTATTTTATAGCTGCTGGATGATTTAAGGGCCTTATTAAAATGAATTAAATTGGTGCATTTTGGTGTCTGCCGGTGTCTTTTTAGTGCCGTTCGTTTTTTCATATGCATGATAAAAATGTTTCCCTTGTGAATAAATTGCAGGCCTGCTTTTAAAATAACCAGAAAAAGTGATACATATTGGTCTGCTGCAGCTTTGAAAACATAGCAAAACACCACATGTAGGAGCATGATAACATGAATGTGCAGTAAATGAGTGTGTCCATGGTGAAAGCTGCGTAGTACACACAAAAACCTAATTTAAATAGGGACACTGCACAATTATTAATTGTACATGCAGTTTTATGAGATCACACGCAACACGCCCACTAATAGAACATGCAATTTTATAGCTTGCACACACTGTTTAGCGCAAGGTATTTGGATCTAGTAGATCAGGCCCGGCCGGGCCTTGGAACGCCTTGGGATTCCCCAGGAGGAGCTGGAAGAAGTGGCTGGGGAGAGGGAAGTCTGGGCTTCTCTGCTTAGGCTGCTGCCCCCGTGGCCTGACCTCGGATAAGCGGAAGAAGATGGATGAATGGATGGCTAGATCAGGCCCGAACTGTATTTGGAACACCGTCATTTTGGTGCGACGTCATCTACAGAACTGGAGCCCATTTCCATGCATTGTAGTGTAGATAAAGGCATGTAAAACTATTATTTTGATCACTTCATTGCATGTTTTTGTCACCCTGGTCCATGATGACTTCAGAACTGATTTGGTCAACATTATGAGCAAAAACATACAGTACATAAAAGAATCTCCATTTTCAGAGTTCTCTGCTCTTCCATAGACACCATAGCCTGTTTTTTGTCATACTCTTTCAGCATTTCTTTCCTCAAATATATTGAAGAAAATCAGTAGAAGAGGATGCGAAATAGAATGCTAGCGGCTTACCTTCTTTTTCTTTCGTTTTTGAGCACCGTGTCGGCTTTTCTTTGTCCATTTTTTCCACAGGTTCTGACTCAGTTTTTCTCCCTTCGAGGGTGCTCCTGATTTACATTTGGCTTGAGTCTTTGAAATTGTTTCCGTTTCATTACATTCTATTTTACCTGTAGACATGTTTTTTGGGTCCAGAACTAGAGGGACCCTTTAGCTGCAGGAAATCCAGGACTAAGATCTAAACTAGAACTTTCTTGCAATGTTCATACTGTGTTCAAATCATTGAATATCTAAATAAGTGATTTTCCTGTCTGCATATATTTTAGTGGATAATGATGAATAAATGTGTTCTGTTCCTACAAAAATAAGTCAGTTAAATCCAGGGTTTCATTTCTATTAAAAAAAAATGCCTTAACTGCTCAAGTGTGAGAAATGTAATTAGGTAGACGTGACCTAAAAACTATGACAAAGAAATGCCTTCAACTTGAGGTCGTGGGACTGAAAAGACAATCGCATGTTATTTAGATCAATAGTTCGTAATAGTGGATGGTAAAAAATAAAAGCAGCATTGAAAAGGGAAATTATTACATTTCTGATTTTGCAAAAAGACTTTTGCAGTTACTAACGACTAAAAGGAAATAAAAAACACATCCCAAAAAGACAAAACAACTCTACAATCCAGTACAAACATAGATTACGACATATTCTACAATATTAAGTCATTTATAACAGTAATTGACTTTCACCAATAAGTTATTACTTTATATATCTAGGAATCGGTTATAATGTGTACCGTTAAGTCAACATTTTTAGACCAGTTTTTAGGCCATTTTTTTGTATTATTACTTATTACTTATTCTAAAACATTTGACTCACTACTACCGACCACGCAGTCTGATAGTTTATATATCAATGATGAAATCTTAACATTGCAACACATGCCAATATGGCCGGGTTAGATTAGTAAAGTGCAATTTTAAATTTGCCGCAAAATATCCTGCTGAAAACGTCTCGGTATGATGACGTTTGCGCGCGACGTCACGGATTGTAGTGGACATTTTGGGACACCATTGTGGCCAGCTATTAAGTCGTCTGTTTTCATCGCAAAATTCCACAGTATTCTGGACATCTGTGTTGGTGAATTTTTTGCAATTTGTTTAATGAACAATGGAGATAGCAAAGAAGAAAGCTGTAGGTGGGAAGCGGTGTATTAGCGGCCGGCTGCAGCAACACAAACACGTAGCGGCTACGTCGTAGCCGGTGTTTCATTGTTTACATTCCCGAACGATGACAGTCAAGCTTTACCATTGGCCTGTGGAGAACTGGGACAACAGAGACTCTTACCAGGAGGACTTTGAGTTGGATACGCGCTACCGTGAGTATGCAGCTGCGGCTTCCAAACATTTGATCGCTTGCCCGTACGTGCGTGCCGCTATGTCCATGTCACGTACGTAACTTTGGGGAAATATATGTGCTGTATGAACTTTGCGGAGGTGAACGGTACTTTGGGCTGTGGGATTGAGTGTGTTGTGCGGGTGTTTGATTTGTATTGGCGGGTTATATGGACGGGAGGGAGGAGGTGTTTGTTATGTGGGATTAATTTTTGGCATATTAAATATAAGCCTGGTTGTGTTGTGGCTAATAGAGTATATATATGTCTTGTGTTTATTTACTGTTTTAGTCATTCCCAGCTGAATATCAGGTCCCACCCGCCTCTCACAGCATCTTCCCTATCTGAATCGCTTCCACTGCCCTCTAGTCCTTCACTCTCACTTTCCTCATCCACGAATGTTTCATCCTCGCTCAAATTAATGGGGAAATCGTCGCTTTCTCGGTCCGAATCGCTCTCGCTGCTTGTGGCCATGATTGTAAACAATGTGCAGATGTGAGGAGCTCCACAACCTGTGACGTCACGCTACTTCCGGTACAGGCAAGGCTTTTTTATCAGCGACTAAAAGTTGTGAACTTTATCGTCAATGTTCTCTACTAAATCCTTTCAGCAAAAATATGGCAATATCGCAAAATGATCAAGTATGACACATATAATGGATCTGCTATCCCCGTTTAAATAAGAAAATCTCATTTCAGTAGGCCTTTAATTCAAACATGTAAAGCGTATGGAGTAAATGATTTATCATTAAAAGACATGGAGAAGGTATACTTTTATAGATATAGATATATATATCAATCAACATTTACTTATATAGCCCTTAATCACAAATGTCTCAAAGGGCTGCACAAGCCACAACAAAAACAGGCTTTGATTCAAACTTGCGAGTCTGAATATGCCGTGAACACACCAACATGTACCAGGTGATGGCGCTAAAAGGGATGTTTGGCGTTTTGTACGGCTGATATATTCTAGGCCAGGGGTCGGCAACCCAAAACGTTGAAAGAGATAACTCCTGGAAATGACTGGCTTAATGGCCAAAGGTATAGATGTGTGTGTCCAAGTTAAAGGAAATGGCAGGCTGTCTTCTTTTAATAGATTTATTACAATCTTTGGCCAGCTAGGTAATGTTTGCTGTGGTCTGGAACAACATGGCACACAAACAACTATCTGAAAAGCAGCCAACATTACATACAGATAATGTGTCATGAGATATGCAAAACTAAATTATATACAAAGAAGATAAAAGTAAAGGATATTAAATAAGCTCAAATATATCTACAAATGAGGCATAATGATGCAATATGTACATACAGCTAGCCTAAATAGCATGTTGGCATTTAGCTTGCAGTCATGCACTGACCAAATATGCCTGATTAGCACTCCAACAAGTCAATAACATCAACAAAGCGCATTTTTGTGCATTTACGCACAGCATGAAACTTTTGGTGGACAAAATGAGACAAATAAGGACTGGAATATTTTACAAGTAAACAAACTGTTATGTCACAGTCCACACTATGGTGAGCTCAAAAACCGCCGAAATTAGTAGGACAAAACGATGTTCACCAAATACTCATATTAAACATATTAAACAGTGGACTTTCTAACAATTGGGAAGGTTTGTGTCATGTTTGTACTCAAACAAAAAACATACCAAAACAAAAAAAATATTTTCCCCCATCTTTTTCCACTCTCAATCCTTTTTTAAAAAATGCTCCAGGGAGCCACTAAGGCGGCACTAAAGAGCCGCATGTGGCTCGAGAGCCGCGGGTTGCTGACACCCGTTCTAGGCATTCGTCGCATGTTTCTTTGCTAACTAACCGAGATCCTTAGCTTTGCTTTCGCACTGCAAATGAGGCAAATCTCACAATTTTTTTTCCTGAACATGTTGGCAACAACATTTGCATTAATATAAAATTGTATGACAGGGAACAGGAAAACATTTTGAACAGAAAGTAGCACCATCTTGCAGACAGACACATGAATATAGTAAGTGACAGCATGTTGTCTCTCCCTCCACTCTGCAGACTGTCAACAACTACAATTGGTGTTAATATACTTGTTGACCCTTAGTAATGAAGTGCAGTCATTGAAACAGTATTTAGAGATTACAGCAACTTGATTGAAATATAGTTTGATGATGATCATGTATTTGTGAACCTCCACAGAGAATGATTTACATATTATTTCATCATCCCTTTATTTTGTGATGATGAACAATGATATTTTTGGATGTTCTAACATTCAGCACTGTAACTGATGTGTCTGTTTTATTCATTTTAAAATATCCGATGCAGAGGAAAAGTGAACACTTGGATTTGCATTGTTCAGAAAAGTGTTTTTAACGATTTTTATGAGTTAATTTCAGCATTGTATGTGAAGCATCTGTTTAAGTCTGTTAAAAAAGTGAATGACTTCATAAAACCACTTTCTTTTGCTTTACAGTAGAAAGGGAATTCATTTGGCTCCATTCGTCACATTTTACCTGACACGTGAAACGTGATGAGTTGGGAGGTTGCACTATCCACTTTCGCCACCAGATGGCACTAGAGTATTGAATAGCTTAAAATGTGCTTTATGGCAATTCCAACTTTGACTACTGCGTCAGTTGCTATGTAGAGTGGAACTTTACATTATTTTCAGCAGACTGCATTGCAAAATGACGAACCCCCCTCTTCCTCTCACAGGAGATCCATCCAGAAATGGGGTCATATGAATCCCTTCCCTTCTGTATTTATATTTATAATAATGTAATTAATTTCAATTAAAATACTTAAATTGAGGGCTTTATCAGGTTAAATTAAGAGATTATTTAGATCAGGAGTGTCCAAAGTGTGGCCCGGGGGCCATTTCCGGCCCGCAGCTAATGTTTTACCGGCCCGCGGCACATCATTCTAAAAATACTAAAAAAGTGTTTAAAAAAACATTCAAAAGTAGAATAAAAGAGCACACAGGTGAAATGCAACGAGAAAAAGTTGCATTGTTGACTATAATAACACCATTTTTAAAAAATAATTTTCAAAAAAATAATGAATCAAAATCCATGTTGCTATGAATTATTGACTGATTCAAGGACAAAAAGGACATAAATACAACAAACAAAAAAACATTAAAAATATGAAAATTATTTCAAAAAATACATACTAATTATATACCAATGCTAATTAGACTAATTATTATATTGATTGTTATTATAAATATACTAAACTAATTACACTATAGATTATCTGAAGCTGGTATAGAGATTTAAGTGTTGAATTAAAAAAAAAAGAAAAAGCATGACCTTTTTATGAGTGGGGCACTTTTAGATCCCCAAGAATTTTAGTGGAATTAAAAACACCTGTCTTTGCTAAAAAAAAAATTAAAATAATAATAAATTCAAATCAATTTTGCTATGGATTATTGACCTATTTAGGGATCCAATTACTTCACATCAAATATTCCACTTTGAAAATCTTTTTGGGAAAAATATTGTATATTTTGTATTTTTATCCCCAAAAATAAGGTTTTTACAAAAAGCTCATGAAATGTAAAAAAAATAATAATAAAATAAATACATAAATAAAATTTAAAAAAAATAAAAAAATAAAATAAAATAAATATATATATATATAAATATATATATATATATATATATATATATATATATATATATATATATATATATATAATTATATATATATAATATATATATATATATATATATATATATATTATATATATATATATATATATATTCACCTGAAGTTGAATTAGAGATTCAAGCGTTTGATAAAAAAAATAATATATGATTTATTTTTAACCTTTTAAGACTGAAACCCTTCTGGGTCCCTCGGACCTAACTTGAGGGAGCCCAAAGGTTAAAAAAAAAGAAGTGTATATTGTGTGGTTTTGAAAATGAAAAAATATCAAAATAGCCCCCGCGTGCTTTGATTTTTCAGTGTGCGGCCCTCAGTGGAAAAAGTTTGGACGCCCTGATTTAGATAAATTAGTTACAGATCATAAATAATTAATCACTCTTTTTTTAATTGCCTAACAGCAATACACAATTTCAGTATTGACAGTATTGATGATCATATTTTGTTTCATTTAAAGGTCCTAAAGGTGTAATGGCCTAGTGTCCCAATACAGTCCCAATCAGAGCGGTTTTAATTTCTTGATGATAAGTATTTTATATTTAATGCAGAGTACAGTGCTTATCAAAATGTGGTGTGTACTTGCTTCATTAACTTTATTGTGCTGTTGGTGTTAATTCCTTTTTGTGGGAATGCTTTACTTCCTATATTAGGCTATGGTGCTGCAGGCACACACTGTCATTCAAACAGTTTTGGGTGTGTCTGACAAATGCCATAATTGTCATCCAAGGTTAAGCCTTTCCCACACAAAGGCAAACAGGTCGATTTTATTGGATGGTAGATGTGCAGAGCAGTATTATTGGTTGCCAGGTAGGCAACCCTGGTGATGTAATGGTGATGCCTCAGCCTTTAATGGCCGATGGCATGGTTTTGATTCCTGGCCAGGGTTGCGTCAGTAAGGGCATCTGGAGTAAAAATTAAGGCCAAAACATTCATGTAATTGACTAGCAATGAAAATGAGTAACAAAAAAAAAGTTTGCCAAGTAGGTCGACAACAAAACGCAGTTTTAGCTTTTATTTCTACAAAATAATTCAATTTTTTATATGTACGTGTTACTTATTGTGCATCTAAGGCAGTGGTGTCAAACTCATTTCAGCTCAGGAAAATATATTGCCAAATGGGCCGGAATGGTAAAATCATGGCATGATAACTTAAAAATAAAAACAACTTCAGGTTGTTTTCTTTGTTTTACTTTGGCCAAAAATAGAACAAGCACATTATGAAAACGTACAAATCATAAATAATCCTCTGGACAAAAAACTTCAAGTATGTTGAAAATTCTGAGGAATTGGTGCAGCTTCAAAAACACAATGAGCTTAGACTTGGTCTCGGTGTATCTACAAAGCCAGGATTAAACTTTAAATCACAGTTTTTCTGGATTGAACAAAAACACAACATGTAAACTCTTCTAGGTATCAAATACCCTCCTTTGTCATGTCCACGTATCAATCCAGTGCTAACTCAACAAACCGTAAGAAACGGAGGTAAAAACTATTCAAAAGGGTTAAGTTCACTTTTCTCGTGTTTGACAGAGACATTTGGGCAACGAGGGTGCCAAATGACGATGTGTTGGAAGCAGGAGACATAAAACGGCAGGTTTTAAATTTAATGTGGGTCGAGGAGGAGGAGCCACAGTCCCCCTTTACTGTGTACCTCTTGCTTGACCCCAGTATAAACCGTGTGCTTGCCTAACAGAATTGCTATTGTGACATCCAGTGGACACATTTAGAACAGCAGTTTATTTCGTTCAAAAAAAAAAAAAAAGCAGCTAATTGTTATACTTGGCAAACTTATCACGCGGTCTGCGGACCGTACGTTTGACACCCCTGATCTAAGGCAATCCTTCTCAAATAATGGGGCGAGCCCCAGGGGGCGCGGTGCGATGCCAAGGGGGGGCGTGTGTGACCTCGGGTACATGCTTTTTTTCCTGCACCAGAATATGATGAAGCATATGTAGGACTTGGCTTCACTGTAACCACGGTTGCAGACGAGGAAAGGTCGGTGTGTTGTTTCCTTTAATGTTAATAAACTTACAATGTTTGCAGATGTATAAGTTTAACAATTTTATAGAGAAATTCTACTATTTATAGTCATGTGGAGAGTGGGGGGGCGCAAAATATGTTTTTCTTCCTAGTGGGGCCTAACAGAAAATATTGAGAAGCACTGATCTAAGGGAACGCCTTCACACATGAACCTGTGACTGTGGAGCACATCCAATATATAATACAAGAGTATATCACCTTGCTCCAACGTGAGAGTGTTTGAGATAAAAGCTGTCTCTCCGCTAATTGTTTGCTTGCTTTATAGGGGTCTGCACTTTTTTTGGAATATTGCCTATCATCAACAATCCAATCTTGTCTTTCTTGTTGTTATGACTTGTAATTTGTAATATACGGCAAGTATTAGGTGGCAAACAATGAATATAATGTGAGTCATTGCGTCATTGCATCTATTAGAGCGTCTCTTAGAGGTGGTGTGGCTCAGATACTAATGTTTGACCAGAAACTTGAGGGTTCTTGGTTCAAATCCAGCTTCCACATCCTAGTCACTATACTTTTGTGTCCCTTGGGCCAGACACTTCATTCACCTTGCTGCCCACACTGGTATATGTAACCTAAATTTCGTTGTTGGTTTTCTTAATGTAAAAGCGCTTTTTATTCCAATAGAGGAAATAAATATATATCAATACTCTTTACTAAAAAAAACATCAAAAAAACACCTAGAATATTCCATTTACATGCTGTGAGTTGAATATTAAGCAAGTATTCGCCATTAAAAGAGCTAAGGCCGGCGTATTGATCACAACAACGGTAACTATCTTTTGCAGCTATTGACATACTGAGCTGGTGAGCTGCTGCATTGCCTCTGCGTCTAAAACTTGAAGCTTCATCCTCCGTATGTTTAGCTCCAATGTATTTGTTGTAAAGTGTATACAAACGAATATGGCTGCTTGACAAATAAGAAACTAAAAAACATCCACTTTTATGTGGTAATGGAAAGAGAGGAGAATTTTATTCCTCCACAATGTAACTTCAAAGTTGTGGAATTTATCTGAGCATTCCTGTAAATTATGTCTAATTCTAATAATGCAAGTCATCAGAATCAGGTAATACACCTACTTATATTCTTGTCTTCATGAAAGAAGGACATCTATGTGCGCTAAATATATTTGTATTTACATGTTAACAAAAACTGTTTTATTATATATATGTGTGTATATATATATATATATATATATATATATATATATATATATATATATATATATATATATATTATATATATATATATAATGATATATATATATATATATATACATACATATGTATATATATATATTAGGGCTGCAACAACTAATCGATTAAATCGATTAAAATCGATACCAAAATAGTTGGTGATTAATTTAGTCATCGATTCGTTGGAACAATGCTATGCGCATACGCGGAGGCTTTTTTTTTTTTTTTTGGTTATTTTTTTGTTGTTGTTTTTTTTTGTTTTATAAACCTTTATTTATAAACTGCAACATTTACAAACAGCTGAGAAACAATAATCAAAATAAGTACAAAAACGGTACAAAACAGCGCCAGGGCAGCGGTGAGGCTACGTCTCATGAGGTGGCGTAAGCTAGCCAATGATGTGTCATGTGCAGCTCACGTGACGACGGCGTCTCCTTTGCTGGAAAAATTCGAAAAATGGCGCAGGGAAACACTCCCGATAGTTTAACGGAAAAACATCTTGAGGTTATTGCTTCAATGGAGAAAAGTGTACGACCTAAGTCGTCAAAAGTGTGGGAACACTTCACTTTAAAGACTTCAAAGAAGACCGTTTCCTGCAAAATGGCACGGAAGTACAACATTGCTTCAGGAGCACCTGAAGAAGAAACATGTTGGAGCCATGGATGAAGGGAGGAACTCACAGTACGTAACTTTTTAAGTCCATAGTGGCAACAAGCATTCATGAGTTCAGCTTTTTTGTGAGTAACTTTAAAGTTATGCCTTTGTTGCAACGCGGGGCTGATAATGTGTCTCCGGCACATTTGACTCCGTTTTGAGAGAGAAAACGCACGGTTACCAATTTCAAAATAAACGTAACGGACAGAAATATCTCAGGTTGGTTTCATAATGGATCAATGTAGCCGGGCCGATAAAGCTATATAAATCTATTTAGATTTGAGTGACGCTTTAGTATAACTAAACGTTATGAAAGTGCTGGAATATTTCATGCTATTATTCAGAGGCAGCCTGAAATGAATCCTTTATTATTCACAACAGAAACGTGTACAATATCTGATTCAGTTCTGATGAGTTACACTTCTGTGTTATTGTTGGTGTACGCTGCACCCCCAATGTCCACAACATGGTGCCAGTATGCAGGTTTTTTTCAATAAAATACTGGAAAGGATAGAAATGTAGTTTGTCTCTTCTATCTGATTATTAATCGATTAATCAAAGTAATAATCGACAGATTAATCGATTATCAAATTAATCGTTAGTTGCAGCCCTAATATATATATACATATATATATATACATATGTATATATATGTATATATATATATATATATATACATATGTACACTACCGTTCAAAAGTTTGGGGTCACCCAAACAATTTTGTGGAATAGCCTTCATTTCTAAGA
>NC_084749.1:28859055-29119055 GCF_033978785.1 Entelurus aequoreus
GTTTATCATTTGTTTTCAAAACGCTTACAAAAAAGTGGGACCCCAAAAATTTACTGTGGGACCCCATTTTTATGACTTGAGATTTTGAAAATTCCTAGCACCAACACTGCTGTCAACAGAGGAGAAAAAATACTATATTTTATAAAGCAAGTTCGAGTATCATTGGCAAATTTTCACTTAGTCCCGGCCTTGGCGTGCTGCCCGCCTTGGCACGCATATACAGTATGTGTCCTCTTTTTGGGATTTCAGAATATGGTCAGCCTAACATAAAGCTACAACACATCAATATGTATATACAGTATACTATATATATATAGAAAATCCGTTTTTTTTGTTTTTTTTTATTTGGTGCAGGAGAGGATAGAAAGAGAAAAAAGGGGGGATAAGAGAGAGACAACAACAGAAAACACAACAACAACAACAACAACAGAACAACATCAGCAAATAGGATATGTACAAATATGATGGTAAAAGTGATAGCAAAGAAGCAGTTAGTGAAATAAATAATACAGAAATGACAATGAGCATTATTACACTACAAATGGAGCAATACAAATACCAATAGAAATAGCACTATTGATAATGAATAATAACAATAATTACCTCCATTATCAACTATACAATTGTTTCAAATGCAACAATACATATATGTAATGATAACTTGAAATACAAAAGAAAGCAGATAAATGGAGGGGAAGAAAGAGAAGCCAACTATATTAACCTTGTAGATTGTTATAGTAACAATAGGTTAAGCTTTGTCAGTGTGCCATGTGTTACCCAGTTTTCCCTAGGGCAACAACGTTAATATATGTTTGATGAAACGTGATTATATGTATGTATATGTACTTGTGTATGTACAGTATGTGTATATGGATGTTTGTACAGTGAATGTGCGTGTGGATGTACAAACTTTGAGTACCGGTATGTAGGTATGTACTATATTTGTGTATGTATGTGGGAGCGTATTTATGTATATATGTCTGAATAATTGTTTGTACGTGAGTATATATGTGTACTTGTATGTACAATATATTTGACTCCCGGTGTGTGCGGGAGCCAGAGTACGGCCCCAGCCACCCAGAGAGCCCAACCCAAAACAGTCTTTGTTTTGGGTTGAAAAACAGAAAATCACAGATTTGTATTGGTTTATAAACTGAACTAAGGTTGGACATTTTGGGGAAAAAATGTTTAACCCCGCATTCCAACTAATTCATAGTTGAACCCTACATATTGAAACACAAAGCGCTGAATGTGTTTGTAGTGTCAAAGCACTTTGAGAAGCTTAAAGGTAGAAAAGCTCTATATAAGCACCGTAATTTTCGAACTATAAGTCGCACCGGAGTATAAGCCGCACCGCCGAAAATGCATAATAAAGAAGGAAAAAAACATATATAAGTCGCACTGGAGTATAAGTCGCATTTTTTGGGGAAATTTATTTGATAAAACCCAACACCAAGAATAGACATTTGAAAGGCAATTTGAAATAATGAAAGAATAGTGAACAACAGGCTGAATAAGTGTACGTTATATGACGCATAAATAACCAACTGAGAACGTGCCTGGTATGTTAACGTAACATATTATGGTAAGAGTCATTCAAATAACTATAACATATAGAACATGCTTGAGACGACCTGGTCGCATCGTGGTGCGAGGTGTTCTCCCAAGGATGCAGACGGGCTCGGACACAGCTTGCAGGTAGAAAAATGATTTATCTTAGAACTAAATCAGACAAGAGAAAAACAAAAACGACTAGCATGGGAGCTAGCAAGCAAAATAATCTAGCATGAGAGCTAGCAGGAAGCAAAGTGGTCGTCAGCTGTTGCATGAGAACAAACTAGGAAGCCAGCCCGAGTGAGGCCCGGGCAAAGACTAAATAGCCCTCTGATCAGTGCTCGGGCAACAGGTGCGCGTCCCGAACGCTGATCAGAGGCAGGTGAGTAAAATCTGCAGTCATGGCAACAGAAACAAACACGTGACGCTAAAGTGTAAACAAATTGTGATCCGAGCAGCGGATCCTAACAATGCTATACGTTTACCAAACAATCTGTCACTCCTAATCGCTAAATCCCATGAAATCTTATACGTCTAGTCTCTTACGTGAATGAGATAAATAATATTATTTGATATTTTACGGTAATGTGTTAATAATTTCACACATAAGTCGCTCCTGAGTATAAGTCGCACCCCCGGCCAAACTATGAAAAAAACTGTGACTTATAGTCCGAAAAATATGGTAAAATCCCTTTACAATTTGTGCTGTGTTGCTGTGTGCATTTGTTGTGAGTTTTGCAATTGTGTCGTGGCTGATAGTCGTTGCGGCATTTGTTGTGACCTTTCTCCTCCACCATAATTCTGTGCATATACTGTATTATTCACCAGAAATGCTAAACTTTATTATTGGCAAACGGTGACTCGCATATTAAATCCTTGCTGAATGTACTATCAGCAAGTTTCGACAACATTGCACTGTAATTGCTATTGATCATGCACTGTGCATGAATAAATACATGTGCAGTTACCATTCATGGCTTCTTATGCATACTCCAAATTTTGCTTTCATACTCCTAACAGTCTGTCTCTGCTCTCTACAGACATCGATGAATGCGAGAACCCAGAAGCCTGCAGTCAAATCTGCATCAATTACAAAGGGGATTATAAGTGTGAGTGCTATGAAGGTTACGAGATGGACCCTGCCTCCAAGACCTGCAAAGCTGTGGGTAAGTCAGTCATCAAACACATGCACTCATACTGGATGCTCATCCGCACCAAAGTACAGACAATACAACATTTACCCTTTATTTCCGACAGCCCTAGCTACTACCAGATTCCGTCCTCCACTTGTATATCTATGGGGACCCCCTGAAAAGAGAATACTTGCTTTATATGCAGGCCCCGCTCAGCAGTCTGTGTAAAGATAAACATTTGCCGTCTTTTTTTCTGTGGTCTCCACTAATGAAAAGTTTACAGCCAGCTGCGTCTCTTCTCCCTGGGGTGTGAAGGAAAGGATGTTGTTGGAAGCCACTGTCTGTTCGCTAAAGGGCAAAGGCAGGGTCTGCTGGCTGCGTTGGCCTGGGTAAACACTCCTTGTCCTGTAATTTAAAAAAAAAAAAAAAAGTGCCTGCTTCCTGAAGTAGCAATGACATAGTTGAATGCTCGCTGGAGCTAAGAAAAACTTGAAAATGCACAATACAAGTTGTTTTTTAGTAGACCCACATTGCCTTACTCATACCAATACACTCAGATTTAATTTGAATTCTTATAAATCACAACTCAATAAGAAATAACATAAGGACGGCTGTATCTGCCAAGAAGGTTATCTTTTATTTTAAAATAATGATTTAACAACTTGTTTAAAAAACAGTAAAGAGGATATTATGTCGGTAATGACCAACTATATAATCTATTTAATGGTGTGCGGCTTGGCGCAGACGGTAGAGCGGCCGTGCCAGCAGCTTGAGGGTTCCAAGCCGTTGTGTCCTTGGGCAAGACACTTAACCCTTGCTCCTGATGGGTCGTGGTTAGCAAGGCGCATGGCAGCTTCCGCCATCAGTGTGTAAATGTGTGTGAATGGGTTAGTCTAAATGTGTGTGACTGGGTTAGTGTGCATTACAATGTCAATCAATCAATCAAAGTTTACTTATATAGCCCTAAATCATGAGTGTCTCAAAGGGCTGCACAAGCCACAACGACATCCTCGGCTCAGATCCCACATCAGGGCAAGAAAAAACTCAACCTAATGGGATGACAATGAGAAACCTTGGAGGAGCGCTTGAATGTAAAGCACTTTGGGCATCATTCCATGTATAGTAAAGTGCCATATAAATACAGACCATTTACCATTTACAATTTGGGCTGCTGCATCGCTTCTGAGTTGTCAAAGGTTTGTGCTAGATTATAAATCATACCTTAGACCTGGATAGTAAAAGGTTGTGGCCATAAGCTAAGAATTTGGTTACATTTGAAATTAAATTTTACACATGAAGACATCGCTAGACAGACGTAACAACATGCTCGTTTGCTCCCACTTTTTTACCTGAGGAGTGAGAATTATAATGAATAATCATCTAAAAGGGGAAGACTAGGCTTGTGCTAAAAGATACAAACATATCATCAGTCGGCGTCCCTTTGTACAGTAAGATATTTTGTAGAGATGTCCGATAATGGCTTTTTTGCCGATATTGTCCAACTCTTAATTACCGATACCGATATATATACAGTCGTGGAATTAACACATTATTATGCCTAATTTTGTTGTGATGCCCCGCTGGATGCATTAAACAATGTAACAAGTTTTTCCAAAATAAATCAACTCAAGTTATGGAAAAAAATGCCAACATGGCACTGCCATATTTATCATTGAAGTCACAAAGTGCATTATTTTTTTTAACATGCCTCAAAACAGCAGCTTGGAATTTGGGACATGCTCTCCCTGAGAGAGCATGAGGAGGTTGAGGTGGGCAGGGTTGGGGGGGTAGGGTTGAGGTGGGCGGGGGGGTTAAGGAGTAGAGGGGGGGTATATTGTAGCGTCCCGGAAGAGTTAGTGCTGCAAGGGGTTCTGGGTATTTGTTCTGTTGTGTTTATGTTGTGTTACGGTGCGGATGTTCTCCCGAAATGTGTTGATAGGTTGATTGGCAACACTAAATTGGCCCTAGTGTGTGAATGTGAGTGTGAATGTTGTCTGTCTATCTGTGTTGGCCCTGGGATGAGGTGGCGACTTGTCCAGGGTGTACCCCGCCTTCCGCCCGATTGTAGCTGAGATAGGCTCCAGCACCCCCCGCGACCCCGAAGGGAATAAGCGGTAGAAAATGGATGGATGGATGGATTCTTGTTTGGTGTGGGTTCACGGTGTGGCGCATATTTGTAACAGTGTTAAAGTTGTTTATACCGTCACCCTCTGTGTGACCTGTATGGCTGTTGACCAAGTATGCCTTGCATTCACTTGTGCGTGTGAAAAGCCGTAGATATTATGTGACTTGGCCGGCACGCAAAGGCAGTGCCTTTAAGGTTTAT
The DNA here is from genome assembly GCF_033978785.1 of Entelurus aequoreus. Lineage (NCBI taxonomy): Eukaryota > Metazoa > Chordata > Actinopteri > Syngnathiformes > Syngnathidae > Entelurus > Entelurus aequoreus. Next base: position 28,864,069 of record NC_084749.1, read on the forward strand.
TGGCGCTCTGTACTTCTCCTTACGTCCGTGTAAACAGCGGCGTTTTAAAAAGTCATTAATTTTACTTTTTGAAACAGATACCGATAATTTCCGATATTACATTTTAAAGCATTTATCGGCTGATAATATCGGCAGTCCGATATTATCGGACATGTCTAATATTTTGTTGTGTACGTACATTTTTATTTTTTGTTTAGCGCTTAGCAATACTGCTACGTGATGTTTAGTGTTTTACTAGAGCTGGATCTGTTCATCACAATGTGTAGCTCATCCTCCTTATATTCAGGCTCAAAAATATAAGGTTCTGGATCATCATTTGTTCCAAAGTAGTTCCTTTTTAGCTCTCATGAAGTCTGCTATGATTAATACTTGTTGTTATTGTTGTAGGAAATAGTGACCGTTGCCTCTGTGAAATAATTATGACCCAAAAAGTTGCGGCAAAGTCCAAGATATGGCAAATAATACATTATTAATATTATGAATGTGCCTGTTACTCAATCAATCAATGTTTATTTATATAGCCCTAAATCACAAGTGTCTCAAAGGGCTGTACAAGCCACAACGACATCCTCTGTACAGAGCCCACATACGGGCAAGGAAAATTCACCCCAGTGGGACGTCAATGTGAATGACTATGAGAAACCTTGGAGAGGACCGCATATGTGGGTCAACCCCCCCCCCCCCCCCCCCCCTCTAGGGGAGACCGAAAGCAATGGATGTCGAGTGGGTCTGACATAATATTGTGAAAGTCCAACACATCAGCGAAAGTCCAGTCTATGGTGGGGCCAGCAGGAACCATCCCGAGCGGAGACGGGTCAGCAGCGTAGAGATGTCCCCATCCGATGAACAGGCTAGCGGTCCACCCCGGGTTGGGAGCAGAGTAGAAAAGAAAAGAAAAGAAACGGCAGATCAACTGGTCTAAAAAGGGAGTCTATTTAAAGGCTAGAGTATACAAATGAGTTTTAAGATGAGACTTAAATGCTTCTACTGAGGTAGCATCTCTAACTGTTACCGGGAGGGCATTCCAGAGTACTGGAGCCCGAATAGAAAACGCTCTATAGCCCGCAGACTTTTTTTGGGCTCTGGGAATCACTAATAAGCCGGAGTTCTTTGAACGCAGATTTCTTGCCGGGACATATGGTACAATACAATCGGCAAGATAGGCAGGAGCTTGACCGTGTAGTATTTTATACGTAAGTAGTAAAACCTTAAAGTCGCATCTTAGGTGCACAGGAAGCCAGTGCAAGTGAGCCAGTATAGGCGTAATATGATCAAACTTTCTTGTTTTTGTCAAAAGTCTAGCAGCCGCATTTTGTACCAACTGTAATCTTTTAATGCTAGACATAGGGAGGCCCGAAAACAAAACGTTACAGTAATCGAGACGAGATGTAACGAACGCATGGATAATGATCTCAGCACCGCTTGTGGACAAAATGGAACGAATTTTAGCGATATTACGGAGATGAAAGAAGGCCGTTTTAGTAACACTCTTAATGTGTGACTCAAACGAGAGAGTTGGGTCGAAGATAATACCCAGATTCTTTACCGAGTCGCCTTGTGTAATTGTTTGGTTGTCAAATGTTAAGGTGGTATTATTAAATAGATGTCGGTGCTGAGCAGGACCGATAATCAGCATTTCCGTTTTCTTAGCATTGAGTTGCAAAACATTAGCGGACATCCATTGTTTAATTTCATTAAGACACGCCTCCAGCTGACTACAATCCGGCGTGTTGGTCAGCTTTAGGGGCATGTAGAGTTGGGTGTCATCCGCATAACAGTGAAAGCTAACACCGTATTTGCGTATGATGTCACCTAGCGGCAGCATGTAAATACTAAAGAGTGCAGGGCCAAGAACCGAACCCTGGGGAACTCCGCGCGTTACCTTAACATAGTCCGAGGTCACATTGTTATGGGAGACACACTGCATCCTGTCAGTAAGATAAGAGTTAAACCAAGACAAGGCTAAGTCTGTCATCCCAATACGCGTTTTGATACGCTCTAATAAAATATTATGATCAACAGTATCGAAAGCGGCGCTAAGATCAAGAAGCAGCAACATAGATGACGCATCAGAATCCATCGTTAGCAATAGATCATTAGTCATTTTTGCGAGGGCTGTCTCCGTAGAGTGATTTGCCCTGAAACCAGACTGAAAAGGTTCACAGAGATTGTTAGACGCTAAGTGTTCATTTAGCTGCTGTGCTACAATTTTTTCGAGGATTTTCGAGATAAACGGAAGGTGGGACACCGGCCGGTAGTTCACCATGAGATCAGGATCGAGGTTAGGTCTTTTGAGTAGAGGATGAATAACCGCGTTTTTGAATGCTAGGGGAACAGTGCCAGAGGAAAGTGATAAGTTTATAATATTTAACACTGATGGACCTAATAAAACAAAAAGCTCCTTTATACGTTTCCCAGGAATTGGGTCAAGTAAACATGTTGTTTGTTTTGTCCCATTTACACATTTTGACAATTCCTCCAATGTTATTTCATCAAAGAGAGAGAAACTATTTTGGAGGGCAGTGTCCGTCGTATATACAGTCGTATTTGTGTTAATAGAACCCAGTTGTAGCTGAGATGCATTGTCTTTAATCTCTTTTCTAATGACTTCAATTTTCTTATTAAAGAAATTCATAAAGTCATCTGCTGAGTGGGTGGAGCTACTGGGAGGAGTCCCTTGTTGGGTTAGCGATGCTTCTGTACTAAACAGAAATTTAGGATCATTTTTGTTGAGGTGGATGAGATTTTAGTAATATTTAGCTTTAGCTGAGGTAAGCATGCGTTTATAAGTTATTAAACTATCACTCCATGCTTGATGGAAAACCTCAAGTTTAGTCGCACGCCATTTGCGTTCCAGCTTTCTACATGATACTTTCTGGGCTTTAGTTTCTTCTGTAAACCATGGGGTACGCCTTTTAGGGGCCCTTTTTAGCTTTAGCGGTGCTACACTATCAATGGTGTCGCGCAGGGCGTCATTAAAGTTGTTAGTGAGGTTATCAATAGAGCCCACATCATTTGGAAATGGTGCCATTACCGAAGGCAGTAGGTCAGTAAGAGTCGTCGTTGTGGCAGCATTAATGTTGCGGCTGCTATAGTAGTTATTATTATTATTATTAGTTTGTTGACAATGAGTCAGAACTTCGAATTTTATAAGGTAATGATCGGACATTACTTTAGTGTATGGGAGTATCGTAACTTTAGAGGTGGTGACACCCCTGACAAGCACCAGATCTATCGTATTACCGTTGCGATGCGTGGGTTCATTTATTATTTGTGTAAGACCACAGCTATCAATTATAGTCTGGAGCGCCACGCATGGAGGGTCCGATGGGGTATTCATATGGATATTAAAGTCCCCCATTATGATTATATTGTCGGCGTGCGTCACTAGATCGGCAACAAACTCTGAGAATTCACTGATGAAGTCCGGATAGGGCCCAGGGGGGAGGTAGATAACAGCCAGGTGGAGAGGCAGCGGTGTGACAAACCTCAAAGTGAGCACCTCAAACGAGTTATATTTATTATTTAGGTTACTACATTACATACATAATTACAGCATGTACTATATAAAACAGCTTTGGGTTGGTTATTTTTTTAGAGGGCTTTATAGGCGGATTAGATCAAATCCCCATTACCTGCATTGTTAGCCTGTTGCTAATACCGTATTTCCTTGAATAGCCGCAGGGGCGCTAATTAATTTAAAACCTCCTGTCACTCCGGCGTTTACCGGAAACCGGCGGGATGGCCGTGCATGCGGTAATTATTTTAAAGCCTCTTCTCACTCCGGCGTTTACCAAAAAGAATGCGGTAAATTTAGGCGTGCGCTTTGAGTGTGATGTAAGCATACCATCATGAAAAGCACATTTAATAAAAAAAAACGTTATTATGGTCTTACCTTTACTTATAAATTAAGTCCATGCGCAGCTCCTTCTGACCAAAAGCATCGATGACTTTGTTATGTTATTATTGGTTTCTTCTGTACACAGGTTCAGGATCGTCAGTCACATCTTCATTCCTGTGCTGCATTGGCATTGTTTCAAAGTCAGTAGGTGTAGATGAAACATCGGACTCAGCTGTTGCTTGGTTTGAAACAGTCTCTGGAACCTCAGCAAACTGCGACAATTGCGACATAGTATCTGTCCTTCTTCACTCCTGGTACCATGTTATTGTTTTTAAATAAGACATCGTTGGATGACTTGTAGAACTGTCTTTTAATCACGATCACATATTAACAACGCTACTTCAACACTCGTGCGTACAAGGTGTGTTCCTCTCTGAAGAGTCCTACCTGACACATAGTACGGTATATATTGGTTCCTAGTCATTTGTAGACTCTTACTACCACCATGTGGTCAAACACTATCATTACAAACTTGTTTGTAGAAGTATTATTTTTCTTCAGTTTTAAAAGTCTCTTTGTCTCGATGGAGATATTCCTTTAATTATTACCTCCTGCTTCGATTGAAAGTCCAGTTTAGAAAACTGTTTTATTTTAGATATGTAATCCTCCTTGTTAAAAGTCAAGGCGAGGGGGAAAAAAACGATCTCTTGCTGCCACTTCTTCTGCTGCCGAGTACCAGCAGTCGCAAGACGGATCACTAGCGCCCTCTACCACCAAAAGTCATTTAATGATTCATAATATTTGACACACGCAGCTACGGTATATTAATAAAACATAGCTGCTTACTGTTCTTTTTAGCTTGGACCTTAAATCCTACTGAATAGCTCTTAATCTTTTTGCCTTTGTGCGATTTCAAACTATTGAAATCAGCTTCCTCTATTTTGAAAAGGAGGACAGGTAAAGCGTCACTCGTGACGTCACGAGTTTGACCCGGAGGAAGTTCTAAGCATATGCTAATTATTTTGCGAAACGAGTTTGACCCGGCGAAAATTCTAGACATGCGTTAATAAAATTAATATTTTGCTAAACGAATTTGATCCGGCGTTAATAATGAACCGGCGATAAGGCCAAGCATGCGTTAATTATTTTGAGAAACGAGTTTGACCCGGCTGTAATTCTAGACGTGCGAATACTATATTCCCTGCGCCAATTCAAGGAAATACGGTATGCACTTTTTTGGTTGAAATCAGACCCATAATATAATCAGATCAGTACACCCCTAATTGTAAGGTTTAGTTTTTTTTCAGGGAATGATAAAAGCTTTTTAGTGGTGAAATTCATGCATATTGTAAAGGTTAAAAATGTGTTGCAATGACCACTTTGTCTTATTGTGAGAATGGAACCGTTAACTGGTTTAGTTCCATTGTAAATTTAACATGGTGCAAAGACAAAGTAAATTGTATTAGCAGTGATTGCGGCCATCTGTCTAAGGTTAAGTCATTACTGAAAGAATCAGGGCGGTAATGAGAAAACACCAAAAACAAGCCCTCATCCTTACTAAGTTTAAGTGGTATAAAAACACAACTGATTACTGCCTTTTTTGGTGTGAATTTGTATTAGCGTAAGGCCGAGAAAATAATAATTCGAAGACTTGGAAGAAAAGGCACTGGGAAAAAAAAAATGTAATCATGTGAATGTTGTATGTCTATCTGTGATGGCCCTGTGATGAGGTCGCCCGAATGCAGCTGAGATAGGCTCCAGCACCCCCCGCGACCCTGAAAGGGACAAGCGGTAGAAAATGGATGGATGGATATTTATATTTCCTAATTACAGTGCAAGTTGTTGCACCAGATGCATGACACAACTAGAAGAAAATAAAATGTGTGTGTGTGTGTGTGTGTGTGTGTGTGTGTGTGTGTGTGTGTGTGTGTGTGTGTGTGTGTGTGTGTGTGTGTGTGTGTGTGTGTGTGTGTGTGTGTGTGTGTGTGTGTGTGTGTGTGTGTGTGTGTGTGTGTGTGTGTGTGTGTGTGTGTGTGTGTGTGTTAATTATGTACTGCAGTAATACAGGCTAAAGCATAAAACTGAATAAAGGATCAAATAAACCGAATGGTCAATGCATTGGCCAATTAAACTGACACCACAAACATGTGTCTTTATTGTCATGTACATATATTTCATTTGAGTTACACACAATTATTCTTTTCATGTAAGTCACCTTTTGCATGGAGAACTGCATACAGGAAAATTAAAGGATGCAAAGGCCACTTTTTAATGATAGAAAACAATCAAATGTTTTAGGTCAGGGGTGTCCAAACTTTTTCCACTGAGGGGCGCACACGGAAAAATTAAAGCATGCTTGGGCCATTTTGATATTTTTCATAATCAAACCATAACAAAATATATGGATTATTTTTTTGTCTTTTTTACCTTTAGGGCTCCCGGGGACCATAAAGGGTCTAAGTCATTAAAATGTTTTTTTGTTGTTGTCCTGTCCACCTTCTCATGCAAATCATATAGTTGATGTAGATGCCCATATCAGATTTACTTTAGTCATTAAAATGTTAAAAACAAGTCAAATTATTATTTTTTTAAATTTATTTAACGCTTACAGTAAATCTCAACTGTATATCAACGTCAGTTGATATAAAGTTAAAAAATAAAAATAAAAGGTTTTATTCCTTTTCTGTCAACGACAACTTTGTTTTTATAATAAAACTGAAATATGCAGTATTTCCCCCACTGCCCAAAACATGCAGAAAGCAATGTTTGATGTGAAGTAATTAGAGCCTTAAAAAGATCAATAATGCAGGACACCATTGATTTTAATTAATTAATATTTTTGAGTAATCACAGTGAAAAGATAAATAAAATCCCATTAAATATATTTGGGATCCAAAAGGTGCCCCACTTATAAAGTGATACATTAGTTTTTTTTTTACTTTCAACACTTAAGTTACGAGATCAACTTCAGATATATCTGTCCATTTTACGTTTTAACTATTATTTTGTTTGTTTTATGCTCTTTTGTCAAATAAAACGTTGATGTTTTTGTACGGCAACCACACAATATATGCAATATTTTCCACATAAAACATTTTAAAGTGAAATATTTTAAATAATTGGAGGCTTGAATAGGTCAATAATTCATTATAACATTGATTTTTTTTTTTTTACAATGGCAAAAAAAGAAAAAAAAACAGCCTTGTGTCAACATTGCAACTTTTCTAGTTAGATTTCACCTCATTCCACTTTTTTAATGTTTTTTGGAATTTTTGAAATAGCATTTCCAGTACGATTATTTTTCTATCGATTAATCTATAGATTATTTTTTTCGATTAATCTGTTGATCTATAGATTTTTTTTCGATTAATCTATAGGTTATTTTTCCTTTTACCGATTATTTTTTATTTTATTTTATTTAAAATGAAGATGAAAAAATAATTGTAGGCCAGTTTTTTCAAAAGGCATGGCTTTTATTTACAAACAAAAAAAAGTATGGCCACTCAGTCAACATTGACAACAACATGACAAAATATTCTGTAACAATGTAAACATTTAAAACTTTTAACATTTAACAAAATTAAAAGTAGCTTATTTGCTTTTTAATGTGCAAATATAAAAGTAAACATCCAGTGCAAATCTTAATATTCTGCAATAGTATAAGCATTTCAAAAGTAAAAGTATTGCTTATTTTGCTTTAAAATGTGCAAAAATAAAGATAAACATCCAATACAAAAAAGTGAAAAACGAAATATTCTGTAACAACAGTGTAAACATTTCAACAAAAGTGAAAGTATTGCTTATTTGCTAAAATGTGCAAAAATAAAGATAAACATCCAATACAAAAAAGTGCCAATCTAAATATTCTGGAGCACTGTAAACATTAAGTATTGCTTTTAAAATGTGCAAAATAAACATCCAGTCCAACACAGTACACAATAACCAATTCTACTCATTCCAGTGAGTGACTAACAGTTGTAATGAAGAAAGGTTAGCATGTCTACGCTCAGAAGGGGTCGATGTGGCTGGAACTGAGAGGTAATTAGCCTTCACCTCAAACCAGGACTGCGAGTGAGCTGAGCTGCAGTTTAAGTTTCTAGAAGGTCAACGGGCTCATAGTGATGTTACTAGTAGTTGACTGGGAGGTGTTTGTTATCATTTGGGGAGAGTCCGCTGCCTGATGCTCAACTGCTAAACACCTATCTGCTAGACGCTGAAGCGCTGACTACATGCGCTCTGAATACGCACTGCTGATTGGCTGGTAACGTTTTGAATACGCACTGCTGATTGGCTGATAATGCTTTGTGTGTACCAATCAGATGGTTGTGTGGGTGGGACAATGCTGCGTGCTGACGAGACAGAGGCAGAAGGAGCAAAGCAGCTTGTTAAGACTTTAGCAGCTAAAGTTAGCTTTAGCTTAGAAACTCGTTCGGTACACCCCCGTACCGAACCGAAAGCCCCGTACCGAAACGGTTCAATACAAAACACGTACCGTTACACCCCTAGCAGATACAAATGACACATTCATGTTTTTGTGTAATGATGACAACGTATGCTAACGCGGACGATTGACGAGTTGATGGTTTTCTTTTCAAATGTTCGTTCATAGCCGTTGTGCTGCTATGATAGGCCATTTCCGCTCGACACAGTGTGCCTACAACAACATTATTAGGCTTTGTATTGAAATACTCCCACACTTTTGACGACTTTTGGCGTGCTTTTTCCCCCTCGCTCGCACAGTCTGCTTTGCGCTCCGCCATGACGGTAGTGTGACGTAAATATGCGACGCGTCGACGCACAAAAACGGCGTCGACCTATTTACGTAACCGATGATGTCGACTTGGTCGACGTGTCGTTTCAGCCTTAATTTCCAGAATGTGTGGCGGGCCGGTAAACAATTAGCTGCGGGCCGCAAATGGCCCCCGGGCCGCACTTTGGACACCCCTGTTTTAGGTAGATATATTCTAAGCTATTTTCAAGGCAAATTAGTGTCGCATCTAATAATACAGCTCTTAAATAATGAATTAATTGTATTTTTAGAATATGCCGAGGGCCAATAAAAAACGACCTGCAAGCCGAAAATGACCACTTTGGACATCCCTGATCCAAGCCATCACGGTAATGACCATGGTAATGACTCACTAGTGACACTCAGGAGCAATGGGCAGCATTTGAGCACTAAAGGAGCATTCAAAGCTTCACTGGGGTAATCCAACGAAACTTTATGGGTGCACACCGAATTGTTAAACACTCTGTCAGCGGTCCCACTGGTATGCGAATTATCAGACTCATTAATATGTCATTTTTATTTTGACTTTATTGATGTGAGGCCAACCTGTGAGTCCCTACCCAAACAGGTCGCCCGGGTGATGGATGATTAGCGACTGCAGCAAATTGTATTATTATAATACTTACTATGTTAGATGTATCTAAAGTATTATTATGCAGGCCCAATCCGAAATATAAAACAGTCTCAATCATGGTAGAGAGACTGTGTAGATGAGGCTGACTGATTGTTTATGATCAGGTGCACTGTGTTCAGCTTTAATAGCAAGGTGTGACGCTTAATGCAGCCACTCACTGAGCTATTTAAACATTTTACGCAGAGGGTATTTCTTCTTGACTGTCAGGCAAAAATATCTTCTTTTATTGCATGATGAAAAGCAAGAAATAGTACAAGCCTGCACAATGGAGTGCAGGTTGTGGAATGGCTTTCTGGCTTTTTTCTGTTGGTGTTCTTTCACTAAGCTGTATGTTTGTTGAGATGCCGGAATCCAACTGAACATCTTTCTATTTGCTTTCCGCAGTGAGGGTAATTGCTGCATTATTCCCTAATTGCTAAGTGAAAACGACTTCCTCCAATGTACATTAGGTTAATTTTATTGTATTTGAAGCACAACAGTGCTCAGAGTAGTGTGCAACTACAGTAAATGCCGAAATGCATTTTGACACGAACTAGCTTCTTTTTTTTTTTTTTTAAATGCAACTATATTTATGAAAGTAGTAAGCTACTTGTAATATATTTGTATCATCTAATAAGATTATTTATTTTGTATTACTGTATGCATTACATTTGAATAAGATTACTTATTTTGTATTATATTATTTATTGGTATGTGTTATTAATTTAAAAAGCCTAAATTAATACTACGTCTATAAGTAGCAGTTATACTTATAGCGTTACATTATTTAGTTTAAATTCAAAATGTAACAATTGTTTAGCTTAGCATGGGGATTCTTAACCTTAACCTCAAGACCCAACTTTTCTGCTACAGAAGGGCCCGGGGGCCCACTCAAATATTAACACTGAAATAGTATTCTTACTCTTTTATTCATATTCAGTAAATATATCTAACCTACTTGCAGTGTGTAACATTTTCAAATAATAGGAAACCATGTGTTAGTCACAAAGATTATTATTTAGTACCGGTACCAAAATTATTTTGATACTTTTCCGTATTTTTCTAAATAAAGTGGGACCACAAAAAATGTGCATTATTGGCTTTATTGTAACACAAAATCTTAGGGTACATTAACACATAAACCTTAGGCTTAGGCCAGGCTGATCAGAAAAAATAAGTACTTCCTACACAAGAAGGGACTTATAAATAACTGACGAAAAATAAATGTACATACAATTATGTTGTGCTTTAATACACTATATTAGTAATGAATATGTTTTTTAACTAAACTGTCAATAAAATTAGGGGGAAATGAAAATACAGCTTCATCTCTTTAGTCATACTTTTTGCGCTTAAAAAAACTTCTCTATGACTTTAGCTCCAGACTTCTTCTGCTTGTTTGATACAATCATTACTACCACAAGTGGTGGAAAAGTATATTACAACTGAATACCGCTTCGGCCCATACGGACCACAGATATTTGCTTGTGGCCCAACAGTTAAGGAACACTAGCTTAGCATATGTAGCGTAGTCTTTCAGTCACATTCATTGACTGTGAATGTGTGGAACTAAAAACAGCTCGAAAATATTCAAGACAACTATAGTACATGTTGGACCTGATCTACTAAAAGTTTGTGTGTATTAAAGTATGATCAAACTTTATAGCTTACGCAAAGCTGATCTACTAAGCTTGTGCACAGACGATTGCATCCCTCAAATGAGCAAAATCCATTTAGAGTGTCTGTTTTCATGTATGTGCAGAATATATGCAGATTATTTGAACACCCACACCCGTAGAGGAGGGGATGCAAAAATAATCATTTTGCTCTGACAATGTGATCTATCAAGACTAAACCTGTTTTGTGTCTGTAAACTGCCACACAAAAGCATGCACCGCAGTTAGAAAAAGGCAATCAGTACAATATTACATACAATGGAGAGAGATAATCTTTCATGCTTTTTCTCAGATGTATATACAGTGATAATATTAGACATGTCATCTGTGCAGAAATTCAATCTTTGAGCTGATTAATGACTTTAGAACTGATTTGGAGACAGCAGAAACGATGTCTACTAGTTTTTTAATATAGGAGATGGAGAGTTATCCCGATGCCAATATTTTGGTATCGGTACCAAAATGTATTTCGATACTTTTTGATACTTTTCAAATTAAAGGGGACTGATTTTTTTAAACTTTTGGCTTCATTTTAATTAAAAATCTTACAATACAATAAACATATGTGTTATGATCCGCTGCCCGGATCATATTTCTGTTTGTTTTATATTCATTTGTGCTTTTCTGCTAGTCTTGGACTCCTTCTTAGTATCTGTTTAGCACCTCTGAGTTTGGTTACCATAGTAACTAATCACGTTCACCTGCCGCTGGGGTTCCCGACACGCACCTGTTGGTCATCATTGACATTATTATTTAAAGCCTGCCTTCTCAGTCAGTCGTCCTGGCTTCTTTGTTTTGCATCCCGCGACTGCCACGTAGGTTTGTTCTCGGTTCCTAACTCCTGCTAGTAGATACTATCTGTGCTAAGTGTTAGCCTTAGCTTCCGGTGCGCTCGGCACCTCGTCCTGTCCGGTTGTTTTCTGTTTTATACCAGTTTTGTGTTATTTGATAATTAAATCATGTCTTTACCTGCAAGTCCTGTCCGGTTTTCGTCCTTTGCATCTTGGGAGAACAAAAATCCCGCCGCACCATGCACCCAGAACGTGACAGAAAAGAAGCCAGCAAGTCGTTCTCCCGCATTGGACAGCAGAAAGTCTTCGCCTCGCCGTCAAGACGCGTCGCTCCCGAAGACTCCTCCTCCGGACAGCAGCACGCCAAGAGCAGCCCAGTCTTCCCATCTGATGTTTGGTAAATCCATTCATGTTGGTACCAAACAATTTTCCAACTGGGCTAGGAGCCAGAGGGAGACCCGCGCTGTTGACAGTACGCTGCTTACTTGCGATGACGTCATCCCGCCCACTAGTGATGACGTCATAGACCAAGATTTGTTTTTAGATTGTGTTTACTCCCTTTGTCAGCCACCCTCTAAAGATTTTTTTTCTAGAATTAATCCTTATGAGAAGATTTTTTCTAAATGTAGATGTTTTCAGTCCCAGCCTTCTGTTCTTCAAGCTCCGCCCCAGTGACTTTGGCTCCGCCCCCCGTGACTATTGCTCCCACCCGGTCTAAAGTGTGGGGGGGTGAATAGACTTTTTGAACAATCAAAAGGGGAGGAGCGTACCCCCATCCTCACCTCCTCCCATCCAAACACTGAAAGACGGTTCCAGACTGCACAGAACGCGTCTGGGATCCGCTTCTTGAGGGGGGGGCTAGTGCTGGGAGCTGTGCTAGAGAGGTAGCACAGCTGCGCCCTGCCAAGCCGCAACCCCCGGCCAGGCCGCCTCCGCCTAAATTACAACCAGCACCTGACCCCAGACTGGTTTCCGCACCAGCACCTGACCCCAGACTGGTTTCCGCACCAGCACCTGACCCCAGACTGGTTTCCGCACCAGCACCTGACCCCAGACTGGTTTCCGCACCAGCACCTGTGGCCACGGCGACGACAGCGACTCCTGCGGCCACGGCGACGACAGTGACTCCTGCTGCCACGGCGACGACAGCGACTCCTGCTGCCACGGCGGCGACAGCGACTCCTGCTGCCGCGGCGGCGACAGCGACTCCTGCTGCTGCCACGGCGACGACAGCGACTCCTGCTGCTGCCACGGCGACGACAGCGACTCCTGCTGCTGCCACGGCGACGACAGCGACTCCTGCTGCCGTGGCGACGTCGACTCCTCCTGCTTCCACGGCGACGCCTCCTCCTCCTGCTTCCACGGCGACGCCTCTTGCTTCCATGGCGACGACGCCTCCCACGCCTGCTTCGTCGACGACGTGCCCACATCCTCGTGCCCGGCGGGCCGCACCTCGGCGCCGCCCACCTCCTCGTGTCCGGCGAGCCGCACCACGGCGCCGGCCATCTCCTCGTCTATGGACTTTTTATGGACGCCTTTGGCGCAAACAGCAGCGACACCCAAGACTTTGTCATAGAACTCTCCGGCTGCTGAACTTCTGGCGCAAATCACGCCCACCTTCTTGGCGGCCACAAATGTAGCCTTTCCGTGGTCGCCCGCCTTGCCTGCGGCAGCGGCGTTCCATTCGCCGCCGCCACCTGACTCATCCCCGTTGGATTCGGGGACACGTGGCCTGGCGACCCTCCGCCAATTCCTCCCTCCTCCCTCCCTTGACTTGTGAACTGCCTTGTAGTCGGGGGTGGGGGGGGTTTAGTTTTTCCAGGGGACATCTGGGATCTGCCCCTTAAGGGGGGGGGGTACTGTTATGATCCGCTGCCCGGATCATATTTCTGTTTGTTTCATAGTCATTTGTGTTTTTCTGCTAGTCTTGGACTCCTTCTTAGTATCTGTTTAGCACCTCTGAGTTTGGTTACCATAGTAACTAATTACGTTCACCTGCCGCTGGGGTTCCCGACACGCACCTGTTGGTCATCATTGACATTATTATTTAAAGCCTGCCTTCTCAGTCAGTCGTCCTGGCTTCTTTGTTTTGCATCCCGCGACTGCCACGTAGGTTTGTTCTCGGTTCCTAACTCCTGCCAGTAGATACTATCTGTGCTAAGTGTTAGCCTTAGCTTCCGGTGCGCTCGGCATCTCGTCCTGTCGGGTTGTTTTGTGTTTTATACCAGTGTTGTGTTATTTGATAATTAAATCATGTCTTTACCTGCAAGTCCTGTCCGGTTTTCGTCCTTTGCATCTTGGGAGAACAAAAACCCGCCGCACCATGCACCCAGAACGTAACACATATGGTTCTTATTGCACTCAAAAACAGTTTTAAAACAAAAATTAAAAGGCTCTAAACACACTAGGCTTTTCTTATTGCACTCAAAGAACAAGTGTATATATTACATGTAGTCTGCCATTATCTAAGATTAGGTTAAAATAGAATAGTTTGATATATTAAATGCTTCATGATTACTGTTGCCACTTTTGTTCTTTGCTTTAAGGCAAATAAAATCATCAGTAAATACTGAAATCAATACTATAACTAAAAGTACACAGATTAGACATGGAGCAGGTAAAACACACATTGTTAAAGACTAAGCTAAAACACTAATTGTAGCAATTTGTTACACAATTCAGTCATTTCACTTGCATTAGTGTGCGCTACGCAGTGTTGGGTTAGTTACTGAAAACCAGTAACTAGTTACAGTTACTAGTTACTTTATTTAGAAAGTAACTCAGTTACTAACTCAGTTACTTACACCAAAAAGTAATGCGTTATTGTGAAAAGTAACTATTTAGTTACTTATTTTTTTCTTCTTCTTTTTTTAAAAGCTCCCATTAATGCTCTTTTAGCTTTCATTTCAGTACTGTTATTGCACTGGAGAAGAATACAATCTGTTGATCAACTTGACATGCATTTGTATCACTGAACTCTGCTAAGCAATGTGGTCTCCATACAACACACAAAGACAAAGATATGTTTCAAAGGGCCAATTTATTTCAGGCCCGAACAAATTGACAAAACTATTTTAAATAGCTGCAACATAACATACATAAGTAACAAACAGCATAACAACATGTCACAACATAGATGTAAACCTGGCTTCACCCAAGGAAGGCACACATGACATACACAAAGCCTAAGCAGGCTTTTTTTTTTCTCTCAAGGAATTCGGAAATAAAATTATGTCTTCATGAGATCAACACTGTACTGAAGCCCAGAACACTCTACGCATTTCCCCAGTTTTAGTTTAGAGATAAGGAAAGATTGGCCTGGCCCACTAGGATCCCTCTTTATGTTTGTGAACTTTATAGTCTATACATTTAGAGTGATGTGATAATCAAGCACTCTAGAAGTCTAGAATGAAAGAGTATGTAAGAGAATTGACAGAGTGTGTGTACCTTCAGTGCTGAATGATGAACAGAGGCAGAGTTTTGAGTGTTTTCTGTAGCTTGGTTTCCATGTTTATGTACTCACTGTCCACTGTGTCCAGCTGCCTGAAATCGGGTGACTCCACTGTAGAAATAGCCTGCATGTCTTCTAGCACACACGCTGCAATGGCTCTATCAATGTTGTCCTGGCTAGCAGTCCTTCCGTTAAAATCCAGCCGCTGTTGGAGGTGGAGGTGAAGTGTGTCTCTCTTTACTAGCTTTGTCGAAGCATGTTGCTTTTGTAGCTGTTTCAGCAGATTTGAATTGCTGTTTTGGGCAGTAGATAGGATCTTTGATCCAAGACACAACATACATTTAACTAAAATGTTCTTTTCTTTGTGCTCGACAAAAAAAAAGTAGTGGAATATCTCCATGTTAAGAAACTCGACTTCTGGCTCCGCCATGATGTAAACACAGACCCGCCACCACCCACACAGAGCGCGCCTCTTCTTTTCCTTGTGACACAGAAAGACGACACCGCGGCGCTCCAAAAAAACACTCAGATCTTCTGTTTCTAGCCGATACTACATAAAAATAACGTAAGATAACGCAGTAACGTATCATGTAGTAACGCTAACTGAGTTACTGAATATAAAAAATAACGCGTTAGACTACTAGTTACCGCTGAAAATAACGGCGTTACAGTAACTGCTGCTACGTGAGTGGTTTTGACCCCGCTAATATGTGGCATCAAGCTAAACAGCTGCGTGCGTGTTTACGTATCTATATGTGCACAGCAGGGGAGCTAGTTAACATTACCTTTACATTTGTTGTGCAGCTCTGGATTATTGTTATTTAATTTAATTAATTTAAATGTTAAATTTCGAGAGCAGGTGGTCTTACCACCTTTGGCGAGGCATGTTTTAAAGCACTGCTTGCAGCGTGGCGCTTCCGTATTTAAAGAGTCACCTTGATTGATCATTTTGAAGCCCAAACACCTCCACGTTACGCTTCGCGCACCCTCTCTATTTACCAGTAGAATTGCCTTTATTTGCCAGTTTTCCTCTCATCACTGTTTCTGCTGGTGTGCGCTCCGACACACTCAACATGTTCCTCTGGTCAGCAACGTCACCGCAGGACGGCAGCCTGCGGATGAAATTAAAATACCGGTATTTTTCAAAGGCAGTATGGTACAGTTTCCAATTCATTGGTACAGCTGTGCTTTATTAGTACCAGTATACCGTACAACTCTTAAGGAAATATATTATTGTTTCCCTATATATAAAAAAATATCTCACAATATGCATGTTCTTGCGTTCTGATCATTCCAGAGTGCACCTTCAGCGCACTGATGCATGCTTCAAAACATAGCAAAACTCCTGTAGGAGCATGATAACATGGAGGGAAATGACTGTGTCCATGGTGACAGCCATGGACACAGTCAGTCATTGTGTGTCCATTTTAATGAGGACACACAATATCCTCATTAAAATAGGGCGGCCTAATTGTAATGGGTATTTTTTGTCATGATCTGTGGTCCGGATCATGTTTTTGTTATGTTCTGTTAGTTTTGGACTCTTTTAGTTCCTGTTTGACACCTGAGTTTGTTTTAGTTACCATGGCTACTTATGATTTTCACCTGCCTCTGGTGTTCGGGACGTGCACCTTCTGCTAATCAGAGGACTATTTAAGCCTGCCTTTGCCAGTCAGTCGTCCTGGCGCCATTAGTTGTTTGCCTCATGCCTGGACTACATAAGTCTTAGTTTTGCCATGCCACAGTTTCGTATTGGTTTCATGCCACAGTTTTGTGTTTGTTCTATGCCATAGTTAATGCTAGTTGTTTCATGCCACAGTTTTGTGTTTGTTTCATGCCACAGTTTCATGAGATTCATGTCTATAGTTTCATGTCCTAAGTTTTTGCCTTAGCTTCCAAGTGCGATAGGCACGCTTGTCTTCGGGTTGTTTTCTGTTTTGTACATCGTTGATTGTTTCTTAAAATTAAATCATGTTCCTACCTGCAAGTCCTGTCCGGAGTCGTCCTTTTGCCTTCCTGGGAGAACGACCCCGCAGTAAGCGAAAACCCCGTCGTCACATTGATTATGGACAATATGCAACAAACAACGTTTATAGTAGCTAAAAGAACATCCGTCCATCCATCCATTTTCTACCGCTTGTCCCTTTTGGGGTCGCTGGAGCCTATCTCAGCTGCATTCGGGCGGTAGGCCGGGTACACCCTGGACAGGTCGCCACCTCATCACAGGGTCTAATAGAACATAATTGCAGTATTTACAATGCAACATATTTGCCACCATACATTTTTAATACTGGTCGTACATTTTACTAGCTGGGCGTTTCACTGCACATTTTTTTGTACAGTGTCTTAGGGGTTTTTTTGTTCAATTTTAAATGTACTACTGCTTGCCGAGAGTGGAACATAAAAGCTAAACTAGAAATTGCTGTCATAATGCAAATAGACTAAGAACATTAACAAGAATGTACAACACTGTACTTTCAGGTCAATACAGTTCTATTGAAGTTTTGCCAAACTTACCAACTGTCAATAAACCGAAAAATGTTCTGTTTATACCGGGGGTCGGCAACCCGCGGCTCTAGAGCCGCATGCGGCTCTTTAGCGCCGCCCTAGTGGCTCTCTGGAGATTTTTCAAAAATGTATGAAGAATGGAAAAAGATGAGGGGGAAAAAAAATAATTTTTTTTGTTTTAGTATGGTTTCTGTAGGAGGACAAACATGACACAAACCTCCGTAATTGTTATAAATCACACTGTTTATATTAAATATGCTTCACTGATTCAAGTATTTGGCGAGCGCCGTTTTGTCCTACTTATTTTGGCGGTCCTTGAACTCACCGTATAGTCTGTTTACATGCATAACTTTCTCCGACTTTCTAGGACGTGTTTTATGCCACTTCTTTTTCTGTCTCATTTTGTCCACCACACTTTTAACGTTGTACATGAGTGCACAAAGGTGAGTTTTGTTGATGTTATTGACTTGTGTGGAGTGCTAATCAGACATATTTGGTCACTGCATGACTGCAAGCTAATCGATGCTAACATGCTATTTAGGCTAGCTATATGTACATATTGCATCAGTATGCCTAATTTGTAGCTATATTTGAGCTAATTTAGTTTCCTTTAAGTCCTCTTAATTAAATGTATATCTCATGACACATGTAATATGGCTTTTAATTTTTTGCGGCTCCAGACAGATTTGTTTTTGTTTTTTTGGTCCAATATGGCTCTTTCAACATTTTGGGTTGCCGACCCCTGGTTTATACCATAGCTGGTAACTTGGCTCTACGTGGTTTCAGCTAGACTTATTTTAACTTCTGTTCAGTTACTACACATTCAAGCTAGTTCAGTGGTTAGCATGGCTTTCTGCTCTAGCTTACTTGGTGTGTCGCATGTTTCGCGAGTCCTCCAGTGATAATGCTACTAAGAAATTGTAAGAAATTTAGTTAATTTCCCACCGTGGCGGTGAGAATTGGTAACTGAAAGTAGCGCTGATAATGGACATACTTCAGTTAGCCGCACTAGCTAACCTTCCGCTAACCATGAGACTAAAAACAAATAGGCGGGCAACTGTAAAAAGACGCATCGACAAAAAAAAGGCAGTCGAATAATCGCAGCAGCATTATTTTAAATGTCCATATCGTACACTCCTAAAATTAACTATTGTAACTTTAGGAGTATAATGACTTGTCAAATGCTGGGTTGCAATCACGTGACCGAGAGTCACTTCCAGGTTTCAGGCGATGGTCTAGAGTCCCATTATGCTACTGTTTATTTACCTGCATCAGTGCAGATTTGGGCAAATTTTCAAAGATTCAGAGGCAAATATACAAGCGAACATGAAACAAATATTTTTAAAATAGGATGGAGTGGCACTCTTAAGAAAAATATTTTTTAAAGATTTAAACCATTTATCATTACCAAAATGTTAAGGCTCGCTAAGATTGCACTTGATTTGACACTCACAACGATTTAGAGAACAGAAGCTTGAAGGCACATCATGTCTTTACATCTGCATGGTCCAAAATTAAGCATTAATGAGACAAAGTTGGATTTATTCTATCATCGGTAAGTAACGTATCTGATTGACATAGTGAGTGCCGTGCTGCTGTGATCGTGACGCTAATGAGACAAAGGATAAGTTTGGTTGCAGTTGATTTTCTGCTACAAATATTAGTCTCATCAGCAGTTGTGTTTATGGTGTGAAATTCATATTTTGTCTCATTATTTAGCTATAGATGTCCCTGTTGTTCAGCAATGTTTGCTAACGATATCAAGATTCAGTATATGCTGTTGAGCCTACGAGAGATGTTTTAATCTAACTCATTAATACTATTAAGACTATTGTCTTGATGCTAACTAATAGCATCAAAGACGCTACAATGTGGTCAACTGTGTCGATTAAAGCACTTGTCTTTCCTGCACCACAACAATAACTAAGCTTTTAGTTTATGTTGAGAAAATCGACAATGAAAAGACATTGGATTGTACCAATAATCACAATATTTATTACTAGGACTTAACATGACGTTCGTTTAATTGCACAATCAGGTGTTCTTAATTATATTTAGGCATAGAAACCACAAAAAAAAACACAAACTAATGTGATCTTTTGTCCTTTCTTTACATTTAATACTGTTCTTAAACACTACTAATATAGTAGAGAATAAACGTGATTGCATTAGAGAAAGTCTCTCAAACAAATCAAATGTTCAATCAAACATTTTACAAAGTGATCGCTGCAGACACAACCATGTCCGATTGTATTCCACAAAGATGATGAAAGTGATATTTTTAAGAGCCATTTCCTTCCAAGCACTTTTGTTTTTTCCTCTGATTTTATTACCTTTACTAACGACTGCTTTCGGGACTCTATGAAAGATCCTTCCTATCTCTCTCTATTTGAATGACTGGAACAGCCAAGAACAAAACAGCAATACGGCCTTTTCTGCTCAAACTCTACACTCTCTCTCACTTGTTTTAGTGTTCTGCTCAAGCTGGTTGACCTTAAGCCGCGAAGAAGAATAACGGATGTAATGTCATATGGAACTCAGCAATTCAATGGTATCCTAGAAGGTGCTTTGGCTTTTATAGCCATGCCTTTTATAGCTTGGGACCATACTATATCTGTACCGTTATTGCTCAAAGTTACCCCAAGTCCAATAATTAGCCCTGTGGGAACTATTTGTATAAATTGGACCTTGGGGCCTGAAGTAAACTTCCATTCTTTTATTTGAAGTCCAATTGCTGCATGTGTAGAACATAAATAAAGAAGCACCTTCAGTTTGCTTTCCCAAGGACATATCTTTAGTGTAATTGTGGACACTGCATGTAAACCGTACATCACAAAGCACACGTACAAGTACAAGTACGTGTCTGATGACGTAAACCACAGTGTCACAAGGTACTGTTGGAGTCTGTATTATCGTGTGACAAATCATACTTTTGATGGATGAGCCGGGGTTTAAAGAATGTCAGCTCCATATTAATGAGGTTGTGTCTACATGTAGTTCTAACATCCTCCCCATAACCTCATCCATGAAAGCCCATTTGCACTGATTTGCCTGATATTAGTTTATTGATTTGCATACCAACAACCTATTTTTTGCAGATTCAAACTGTTTCAGCGATCGATATTGTCTGGAAATGCAATCACTTACAATGAACAAAGTAGAACCTAAGAGGAAAGGTCAACTGTGTTGCTGTTTGTGTAACCGTGATAGACAATGTTGTGGCTACGTAGCATCATTCTGTGAGAGACAGATCATTTACAACACACACACCAGCCACAAAATGTTTCCGCCACTCAAATATTAACACTATATTAGTAATTTTGCATGTGATTTTAATTGTATTCAATAATTATATCTAACCTACTTACAGTGTGCAGCCTTGTCAATTTATATAAAAGCATGTTTAATCACAAAGATGATTATTTAACATATTAAGGCTTAGGCTTAGGTCAGACTGATTATAAAAATAAGTACTAACCAAGATACTGCATAAGAAGGGATTAATAGATAACTGAAGAAAATTACATGTACCTGCAATTTTGGTCTTATAATAAATAAACTAAATTGATATGTTTCTTAGCTAAACTGGTGCAAATTAAAATACAGCGTCACAACTTTAGTCATAATTTTTGCGGTTAAGAAACTTCTCTATGACTTTAGCTCCAGACTTCTTGTGTTTGTTTGATATTGTCATTACTGTCACAAGTGGCGGAAAAGTGTACTATAAAGATAGTTTTGGGCGGCCCTCTGGGAGCGCTCGCGACCTATGGTTAAAAAACACTGGAGTAACAGTTTTTACTTTTGTTTAGTTACTGTGTACTATAGACTTTATTTTTGGAAAATAATTGTTTGTAATAAAAGACAGTAAGGAACAAGTTTAAATATGGGTTTGATATTGTTAAACTGTTAATAGTACTCACAATAAATATATTAGACCAGGGGTCGGGAACCTTTTTGGCTGAGAGAGCCATGAAAGCCAAATATTTTAAAATGTATTTCCCTGAGAGCTATATAATATTATTAAACACTGAATACAACTAAATACGTGCATTTTTAAGTAAGACCAACATTTTTAGAGTACTATAAGTCTCAGAATAACATTGTTATTCTGAAGCTAACCAATAATAAATCAAATACTTCTTACCATTAATGCGACTTGTTGAACAGGTATGGTAGAAAACGGGTGGATGGATTAAAATGCATGAGAATATTTTATATTTTGAACGTTATTTTTAACACTGTGATTACCAGCGAAATTATTCATTACTTATCGTGTCAAGCAATGTCAGCTAAGATTTATCTGAGAGCCAGATGCAGTCATCAAAAGAGCCACATCTGGCTCGAAAGCCATAGGTTCCCGACCCCTGTATTAGACAATGTACAGTTGATACTTGTGATCGGTATTGGTATTGGTAGATCACACTCATGGATGATAGGAATAGTCAGAATAAAACACAGATTTTAGCATTCCTAATCCTTGAATCATGCCGAGCTTCAGACTGCTGACACAAATCCCCTATGTTACGAATGTTCTCGTGACCAACAAATGATGTATGAACTTGAGGAGGGCAACCCAGAAACACATTTTTACATACTGAAAATAGAACAGTTGTTTGGCTCCTTTTCTCCTTTCACTCTCCCGACACATTCTACTGTAATTCAGTCAAAAGAAATACCCAAATTCTCAAAATAAAACAATGTATTTGTTAAATTGACTTCTTTTGTTGCTTTTAGTTTGGACCCCCTGACTTGTTTTTTTTTTCTTCTTCCTGCTGAAGTACAGTGTAATTGCATGAATAATTAAGTGTACAGCTTTGGTAGTGCCAAAAGCTTCTCTGGGTCCATGTCAGGACTATATTTTTCTTTTAATGGTTTATTTAGATGATTTATTAATACTCACATCATTAAATATACATACTGTATGTTAAGAGTTTAAAGAGGGAGAACCAAGACCACTGTTTGCTTTTATTATTTACACATGGATCTTTAAAAACAAAACTACAAAAAAATGTACATTCTAATACCAACGCATTTTTTATGTATTTGAAAGGTATACATCTACGACAATGTATTTTTTGTTTAGGTTGCTGTTTTAGGATTCACCACTCCTCACCATCATAGTAACTGTTCTATTACCTCCATCAGGAAAGAGTCCATACTTAATGTTCACCAACCGCCATGAGATCCGTCGCATTGACCTGCTGAAGAGTGAATACACACAAGTGGTTCCTACACTGAAGAACGCCGTGGCGCTGGATGTGGACGTGGCCATCAATAAGATGTTCTGGTGTGATCTATATCATCGGAAAATATACAGGTATTGACTCAAACTGACATTATTGTTACGCTTGCAAAGAACATTTATTCTGAATTCTGCTCGGCACAGCATCAACTGTATATTGAGCGGAAAAAGAGTCTCTTTAAAAAGTCCTTGTGTATCTCTTACTGTAATTTTGTGTCTCATTATATAATAACTAGGGACATGCACCTGGGGATAGGTTGATTGGCCCTAGTGTGTGCATGTGAGTGTGAATGTTGTCTGTCTATCTGTGTTGGCCCTGCGATGAGGGATAAGCGGTAGAAAATGGATGGATGGATGGATGGACTTGGGCGTGGCATCAAATTATAGGCCCACATACACAAGTCTCCTAAAGGGCCCCCCATCCCACACTAAACCCGACATCAACACTTCACACACAGACTTGTTTTGTTTACATGCACTAAAAATAAATTATTGCATTGTTTTGTTAAAAACAAGCTTTTAAAACACATACAAAAACCTTAATTATGTTTTTTGCTTTTTAAAGTTGGGATTAACATATCCATCCATCCATCCATCCATCTTCTTCCGCTTATCCGAGGTCGGGTCGCGGGGGCAGCAGCCTAAGCAGGGAAGCCCAGACTTCCCTCTCCCCAGCCACTTCGTCCAGCTCTTCCCAGGGGATCCCGAGGCGTTCCCAGGCCAGCCGGGAGACATAGTCTTCCCAACGTGTCCTGGGTCTTCCCCGTTGCCTCCTATCGGTCGGACGTGCCCTAAACACCTCCCTAGGGAGGCATTCGGGTGGCATCCTGACCAGATGTCTGAACCACCTCATCTGGCTCCTCTCGATGTGGAGGAGCAGCGGCTTTACTTTGAGCTCCCGCTGGATGACAGAGCTTCTCACCCTATCTCTAAGGGAGAGCCCCGCCACCCGGCGGAGGAAACTCATTTCGGCCGTTTGTACCCGTGATCTTGTCCTTTCGGTCATAACCCAAAGTTCATGGCCATAAGTGAGGATGGGAACGTAGATCGACCGGTAAATTGAGAGCTTTGCCTTCCGGCTCAGCTCCTTCTTCACCACAACGGATCGATACAGCGTCCGCATTACTGAAGACGCCGCACCGATCCGCCTGTCGATCTCACGATCCACTCTTCCCTCACTCGTGAACAAGACTCCAAGGTACTTGAACTCCTCCACTTGGGGCAAGATCTCCTCCCCAACCCGGAGTGGAGGGATTAACATATCTAGAACATATTTGCATAACCCCCCTAAATGATTTGGTTTTGTTTAAAAAAGATTGTTGCCAAAAAATTCAATATAAAGTGGCCAGAGTATGAATTTAGTTAACCATATATTGTTTTTAATCGTGATTCACTATATTCGATTATAAATCTGTCAAGTTTTCCTTTTCTTCAGAGTGTTAAGTAGAGACACCCAAAACACATCCTAATACATGATTATTATCATGATTGTATAGGTAGTGCATCTCCTGGGAGTTAAGTCTCTGTGTGTCTTTAAAACTTAATGACACCGGTTTCTAACTTTAATTGAGGGTCTTTGAATGCACCACAGTTATGGGCAATGAAATGCCAAAGTAAAATGTAAACATAACCTTCTCCTATACTGCCACATATATATTTATTTTGTTTTTACCTTCTATCACCTCATCCTTGATCCAAAATGTTGGTGCTGTGTGTGAATGCTTAAAGGTGAGCTTTGCTGATGTTATGACGTCTGTGTTGAGTGAAATTGGGTTTGCTACTATCCAGGTGAAACAAACCCTTTCGTATTTTTGATTATGGGGTGTAGGTAGTCTTAGACCAGGGGTGTCCTAACTTTTTGATTTCGGGGGCTGCATTGGTATATACATGTATATATATACCAATATATATATATAATTAAATATATATATATATATATATATATATATATATATATTTATTATTATTATTATTATTAATATTATTAATAATAATATAATGGATATATAATTGATAATATAATTGGATATTAAAGGCCTACTGAAACCCACTACTACCGACCACGCAGTCTGATAGTTTCTATAGCAATGATGAAATCTTAACATTGCAACACATGCCAATACAGCTGGGTTAACTTATAAATTGCAATTTTAAATTTCCCGCCACACTTCCGGTTGAAAACATCTAGATATGATGACGTATGCGTGTGACGGAATCAGTTGATGCGGAAGTATTGGTACCCCATTGAATACAATACAAAAAAGCTCTGTTTTCATTTCAAAATTCCACAGTATTCTGGACATCTGTGTTGGTGAATCTTTTGCAATTTGTTTAATGAACAATGAAGACTGCAAAGAAGAAAGTTGTAGGTGGGATCAGTGTATTAGCGGCGGACTACAGCAAGACAACCAGGAAGACAGAGATGGATTGCAGACGCGTTAGCCGGCGAATTCACCTTAACTTCCTCCGTCTCGCCGACCGCATCTGTGATCGGGTGAAGTCCTTCGTCGCACCGTCTATCGCTGGAACGCAGGTGAGCACGGGTGTTGATGAGCAGGGCTGGCTGGCGTAGGTGGATAGCTAATGTTTTTAGCATAACTCTGTGAGGTCTGGTTGCTAAGTTAGCTTCAATGGCATCGTTAGCAACAGCATTGTTAACCTTCGCCAGGCTGGAAAGCATTAACCGTGTATTTACATGTCCATGGTTTAATAGTATTGTTGATCTTCTGTCTATCCTTCCAGTCAGGGATTTATTTATTTTGTTTCTATATGCATTTAAGCACGATGCTATCACGTTAGCTCCGTAGCTAAAGTGTTTTGTCGGTGTATTGTCGTGGAGATAAAAGTCACTGTGAATGTCCATTGTGCGTTCTTGACTCTCATTTTCAAGAGGATATAGTATCCGAGGTGGTTTGAAATACAAATCCGCAGCATTAACATTGTCAGATTATTGAAACCAATGCAAACTCCCTTTTGGTAAGATTCCTTATTAGACTGGTGGTGTCTCACGGGCCAGTTTGAAGACGTTGGCGGCTTGCATTTGGCCCGCGGGCTGTAGTTTGGCCACCCCTATCTTAGATGTTCATTTAAATCAAGCAACCTTAATATTTAACTTTCACAGCTATATTAATTGTATATAAAAATGTATGGCATCTTTTGAAAACTTTCATGTTCAAATGGCAGAAAAAAAACTTTCAAACAAAAACAACAAAAGCCCAACGCCCCCTTGTGCTTGGGGCCGTAGTAAAACATTCCCACTTACCCCTACACTTCGATGCCCCTGCATACAAAAGCCAATAATATTATTGTTATTTGATACTGTCATATTATGCTGTTTTTACTGAGTTATATTATCTACTGAGTATCACAACCTGCCATTCTGTCAGCATGGTGTGGTTTTGTAGGTGTGTATTTTGTCAGTCACAGCTGGAGGGTTTTGGTACCTTCCGACAGTTAAGGTGGAGTTGTTTGTCCTCTACAGATATACACACATTTACAATGGAGTTGTGTGCCTGTGTATGTGCATGCTGATGAATAATGATCGTGATTATTGAGGCAGTAAAATTAGAGAGAGACCATATGGCTCATTTGAGAAGATAAAAGGCCCTTCCCACTACTTCCACCCAGGTTCTGACACATGCAAGCACATCTGTGCACATGCCCAGGCACACAAATACCGTACACCACACACGGATTGCAGCAATGAAAACGAAGAGAATTAGAGAAATGTGTTATTTCATCTAAAAGGTTTCTTCCAGTCTTTGAATTTACATTTTCTGAAAACAAAACTTTGATATCAATCAATCAATCACAGATTATTTATGTAGCCCTTAACCAGAAATGTCTCAAAGGGCTGCACAAACCATAACGACATCCTCTGATCCGATCCCACATCGGGGCACCGATCACCTCCCCGGGGGACCGGTGTAATAGATGCCGAGTGGATATGGGTAATAATGTCATAGTCCAGACCATATTGAGGCCAGATTTATATAGTGATAGCATTATATAGTGTTTTAACATACAGTAATACCTATACTGAACAAAAGTATAAACGCAACACTTCTGCCTGCGTAAGGCAAATGGTGGTCACACCAGATACTGACTGCTTTTAACCCCCCAGACCCTAAATAAAGCAAAACTGCACATTTATTAGTGGCCTTTTATTGTGGGCAGCTTAAGGCACACCTGTGCAATAATCATGCATCTTAATATGCCACAACTGTGAGGCGAGATGGATTATGTGTACTCACTAACACTGATTTAGACAGATTTGTGGACAATATTTGAGAGGAATAGGTATTTTGTGTAAAAAGTAAAAGTTTTACATCTTTGTTTTTAACTCATGAAAAATGGGAGCAAAAACAAAAGTCTCGCGTTTATATTTCTGTTCAGTATATTTTATATTTATACGGTGCAACCTCGATTTGCGAAACTAATTGGTTCTTGGATATGGGTCGTAAATCGAAAAGTTTGTATAGTCAATCAATCAATCAATCAATGTTTATTTATATAGCCCTAAATCACAAGTGTCTCAAAGGGCTGTACAAGCCACAACGACATCCTCGGTGTCGAGTGGGTCTGACATAATATTGTGAAAGTCCAACACATCAGCGAAAGTCCAGTCCATGGTGGGGCCAGCGGGAACCATCCCGAGTGGAGACGGGTCAGCAGCGTAGAGATGTCCCCATCTGATGGACAGGCTAGCGGTCCACCCCGGAGCAGAGTAGAAAAGAAAAGAAAAGAAGTATAGTGAAGCAAAGTTCCCCATAAGAACAATATTCCACAGCGATTTGTTCCTTCTTTTTATGCTGGTGTGTTGAGTTATCGGGACTCTTATTGAGTTATCAAAATTGACAAAAGTAAAAAAAAAAAATTAAAAAGGCACACTTAATATGCTGGAGTGTTGGGACATGACTTCTCCTGCACAGCAAGTGACATGGAAGGCTCCGCCTCCCCAACAATGTTTCGCCCTTTTTTCTTGCCTGCAGGCGCCTGAGTAAAGCATTCGCACACTGAGTAAAGCATTCGCACACAGAGGAATATTTAGCTTATCTATCCATCCATCCATTTACTACCGCTTGTCCCTTTTGGGGTCGCGGGGGGTGCTGGAGCCTATCTCAGCTGCATTTGGGCGTAAAAGTTTGTAAATCAAAATGTTTGCGTATAAAGGGGTTCGTAAATTGAGGTTGCACTGTATTCTGTTACAAATGCTCAGATAAAAAACGAACTGTGCAAAAACCCAATCTATTTGTTCCATAAGAAATAATGCAACAGCAATTATTCTGTTCTGCACACCCAAAAATGTTAACACTAAACAGAAAGAAAGAAATAAACCACCCACACATAATAAAAATGAATACATGATTCCCTTGCTCATACTTGCCAACCTTGAGACCTCCGAATTCGGGAGATGGGGAGGGGGGGTGGTGGGGGGAGGGGGCGGGGTGTGGTGGTAGCGGGGGTGTATATTGTAGCCCATAAGAGTTAGGGCTGCAAGGGATTCTGGGTATTTGTTCTGTTGTGTTTATGTTGTGTTACGGTGCGGATGTTCTCCCGAAATGTGTTTGTCATTCTTGTTTGGTGTGGGTTCACAGTGTGGCGCATATTTGTAACAGTGTTAAAGTTGTTTATACGTCCACCCTCAGTGTGACCTGTATTGCTGTTGATCAAGTATGTCTTGCAGTCACTTCCGTGTGTCTGTAGAAGCCGCATACAACATGTGACTGGGTCGGCACGCTGTTTGTATGGAGAAAAAGCGGACGCGACGACATGATTTAGAGGACGCTAAAGGCAATGCCATCATGGCACGCCCTTAATATTGTTGTCCGTATGAAAATCGGGAGAAATTCGGGAGAATGGTTGCCCCGGGAGATTTTTGGGAGGGGCACTGAAATTCGTGAGTCTCCCGGAAAAATCGGGAGGGTTGGCAAGTATGCCCTTGCTGCACTCTATTTATAAAGTCCCAACAGTGAAGGGGACCTGTAATGATTTAAATCTACATTTAAAACACTTCCTTGTGGTCCAGATAATATGCATTGTAGATCAGGTGTCTCCAAACTACGGCCCGCCAGCGTCCAAAATCCGGCCCGCGGGAAGTCCCAAGGAAAAAAAAAATAGTTATCATTATTTTTTTTAATATTATTTTTTTAAATTTGTCCTTTCTAATCCATTTTCTACTGCTTGTTACTCTCGGTGTCTCCTAGCCGCTCAGGCAAATCATATTGTCTAAAAATGCATTAAGCGTGCGGCAAGTGCGCTCTTTCAGTCTATTAGTGCGTGAGGAATATATATTTATACAGCCAAATTGTTTTAACCCAATGCGGCCCCCAAGTCAAAAAGTTTGGGGACCCCTGGTGTAGATTTTGCGTAACTTTTGCTCCACAGAACATTCATGACCTACTTTTTGCATATGTCTGCAAGATGTTCGTTTCTGGAGGCTTTCCAAGATTGCAAATGAAACCACGCCCCACCCTCTCCAAACGTATAATAATATATCATTTGAAAACGTACACTGTTTAAATATATATCTTGAAGACAAGCCGCAACTATTTTTATTTCCAGACAGAATAAAAAATAATCTTCATAAACATTATATTGATTCACCCGGTCGAATTAACACCTGCCCATTCTCAGATCAATACAGAGCTGCATAAAAAAAAGATGTTTTGAGCAGCATTTATGTCACGGCATATCGCACTTTGGTGTTATTGTGCACATGCCAAAATTGGATGAAAATAATACTTTATACCATACTTGCCAACCTTGAGACCTCCAATATCGGGAGGTGGGGGAGGGCCCTTGGTCGCGGGTGTGGTTGGTGCGGGGGGCGTGGTTAGGGGCGTGGTTAAGAGGAGAGTATATTTACAGCTAGAATTCACCAACTCAAGTATTTCATATATATACATATATATATATAAATACTTGACTTTCAGTGAATTCTAGCTATATATATATATATATATATATATATATATATATATATATATATATATATATATATATATATATATATATATATATATATATATATATATATATATTTTATTATATATATAAATAAAAGAAATACTTGAATTTTAGTGTTCATTTATTTACACACACACACACACACAACACTCATCTACTCATTGTTGTACTTGAAAGTACAATGCTTTGTTAAGGGTTGAATTGTCCATTCTCTTTCTATTCTCTGTCACTATTTTTCTAACCATGCTGACCCTCTCTGATGATGCATTGCTGTGTGGCACGCACAAAAGTGCTTTCATCAAATGCACGAGTGTGGAATCTTCCATCTCTCCCTAGTATGGCCCAAAACCGGTCAATCCTTGCTTCCTGGGGAAAATCTTCCCTGGCAAGCAATTGGTACTCCAGTACTTGTACCCGGAGGCTGGTCAGGGGTCCAATCGCAGCTGCGGCAGACTTTTTTGGGGGGGGGCGTGGCCTCCAGCTTCGGCTGAATACCGGGAGTTTGTCGGGAGAAAATCTCTGTCGGGAGGTTGTCGGGAGAGGCGCTGAATATCGGGATTCTCCCGCTAAAAACGGGAGGGTTGGCAAGTATGCTTTATACTCCCTTATCTTTTGTTTAATCAAACTAAGTCATAATATCGCCGTCTTTTTCCCCTCTGAGTTTAGCTGCGGCTAATCCAATTTAGTACTGATCCAATTTCATACTGGTCCATCTTGACAAAAACCGTTGTTGTTTAGACAAAACACTTTTTTTCTATTTATTTTCTAAAGCAAGCGAATCAGAACAAATCGGAGCGCATTTGACAAGAAAGAATAACACCCAAAGAGCTCCTCTTCTTCCCACTGGCTGATTGCTTATACTTAAGGTTGGAGTTCAAATCCCAGCCGAATCATACCAAAGACTATAAAAATGGGACCCGTTTCCTCCCTGCTTGGCACTCAGCATCAAGGGTTGGAGTTGGGGGTTAAATCACCAAAATGATTCCCGGGTGCGGCGCCGCTGCTGCCCACTGCTCCCCAAGAGGATGGGTGAAATGCAGAGGACAAATTTCACCACATCTAATGTGTGTGTGACAATCATTGGTACTTTAATCTTTAATCTTAATCTTAATGTAAAGTATGTCCACCTCACAGTGACGTCACATTGTAGCTAATCTTAAAAAAAGATTGCATATCACCGCGGGTGGCAGCATCCAGAACTGCGTGCGAACTCACGTCACAATGTATGAACCTTGTGATTTGAGGCAGTAATCAAAGTATCCAACATTGTAACAGTTTTACTTGTATGCCTGAAAAGCCAAAAATCTTCAAGGGACCTTTTAGGCAAAACCAACTTTTCTAGCCTAATGGTACCTGCTTTTGTGTGATTGGTTTCTGCATAAGTCCCGAAAATTTTAATTCAAACCATGGAGGCATGGCTGAAATATTTGCAAAATAATCTTGCCTTTTTTTCCATACTTCCTCCAAACGAGCCGTTTTTGCTCTGTCCTTGGACAGTAGCGGATATCTCCATAAAATCAGCCATTGTAGTCTGACGTTGGCGTTAATAAGTTCCTTCTTTTTCTCTATCCTCTTGTTGTGGGGCAGACTGGCTCGTACATGCACATGCATCCTCCGCTGTTGCCATTTTTAATACAAAGTACAGTGTTTCCCATAAACTGCCGAGATACTTGTGGCGGTGGGGGCGTGGCTATGGGCGTGGTCACCATGACATCTTCAAGTAATTTGCATAATTTACTACAATGATATGATTTTCTCTAAAAAGGCTAAAAAATTGTATACTTACTAATTAATAATAACAGTTTTGTTTTAAACGTTCATCCATCCATCCATTTTACAATATAATTACAACACTTTATGTACATATTTATATACAGATTTGAACAATAAGTTATTCACTGGATTATATTTATTAATTGTGGTTCTTACAAAAAATATATCTTATAAAATATAAAAGCTAAAATGTCTCTTAAAGCTCTGCCCCTTTAATTAGTGCATACTAAATGTACAAACATACACATACACATACTGTACATATACATTCACTGTACAAACATACATATACACATACTGTATATATACACTCACTGTACAAACACTTATACACATTCTGTACATATACAAGTACATATGCATACATACACTCATGCACAAAATCACGTTTCATCAAACATATATTAACGTTGTTGCCCTAGGGTAAACTGGGTAACACATGGCACACTGACAAAGCTTAACCTATTGTTACTATAACAATGTGCAAGGTTAATATAGGTTGCTTCTCTTTCTTCCCCTCCTTTTTTCTGCATTCTTTCGTATCTCAAGTTATCATTACATATATGTATTGTTGCATTTGAACAACTGTATTGTTGATAATAAAGGTAAAGTATTGGTATTGTTCATTATCAATAGCGCTATTTCTATTGGTATTTGTATTGCTCCATTTGTAGTGTAATAATGCTCATTGTCATTTCTGTATTGTTTTTTATTTTCGCTAACTGCTTATTTGCTATTACTTTTACCATCATATTTGTACATGTCGTATTTGCTGATGTTAAACTATTGTTGTTGTTGTTGTTGTGTTTGCTGTTGTTTTTTTTGTCTCTCTGTCTAATCCCCCTCTTGTCCCCACAATTCCCCCCTCTGTCTTCTTTTTTCTCTCTTTCTATCCCCTCCTGCTCCGGCCCGGCTGCACCAAATGATAATATAAATACATTTAATAAAGTCAAATACAAATAAGGCAACAAGAGAAGTATCCTACACTTCTCTTTTGTAAAGTAAATCTGAACAGCCGATATGGGCATCTACATCTGCTATATGATTTGCCTGAGAAGCTGGACAGGACAAAAAAATAAAAAATAAACATTTTTATTTATTTTTTTTATTTTTATTTTTTTTATTTGTGGTGGACGTGATTCTTTCGTGGCGGGCCGCCACAAATAAATGAATGTGTGGGAAACACTGAAGTAGCATACAGTTCGAACTTATATCTGTTAGTAGACTCCATATGGAAGCGCTGAAAACTACAGCATGGCTGAGGAGAACAAGACACTGTCGAAGTAGAGGCACTTAAATTAGATTGTCCACAAAATGGCGCATCCTGAAGAGACTGTCAGAAAGCGGCTTGAAGACACATAATCTATGCAAAATTTTGACCGAAGAACCACCATTACATGTTATGTAAACCACAAGGAAGTGTTTTAAATGTACAAAATATGACCCCTTTAAAAGAACCGCTATCCAATATTCTTGGTTTGGGCACATGATCCCACAGAATGATACAGATTAGTTTGTTTGGTGCAATGCAATAAATAACAACAACGTGACAATATTTTCTGACGAAAACCGAGTACCGTATTTTTCGGAGTTAAAGTCGCACCGGAGTATAAGTCGCACCTGCCGAAAATGCATAATAAAGAAGGAAAAAAACATATATAAATCACACTAGAGTATAAGTCGCATTTTTGGGGGAAATTTATTTGATAAAACCCAACACCAAGAATAGACATTTGAAAGGCAATTTAAGATACATAAAGAATAGTGAACAACAGTGTTAGTGCTGGGCTAGAAAACGGCTATACTGGGATCGAATCCGGGCCAAAGATGTAAGAGGAATGTATGCAAATATTGTTTATAGTAAGGTTGTCCCGATACCAATATTTTGATACCGGTATTTCAATGTATTTCAATGCTTTTCGATACTTTTCTAAATAAAGGGGACCACAAAAATTGCATTATTGGCTTTATTTTAACAAAAAATCTTACGGTACATTAAACATATGTTTCTTATTGCAACCAAAAAACAATGTTGGCCTTAAATAAAATAATGAACATACTAGACAACTTGTCTTTTAGTAGTAAGTACCGTATTTTTCGGAGTATAAGTCGCACCGGAGTATAAGTCACACCGGCCGAAAATGCATAACAAAGAAGGAAAAAAACATATAAGTCGCACTGGAGTATAAGTCGCATTTTTTGGGGAAATGTATTTGATAAAACCCAACACCAAGAATAGACATTTGAAAGGCAATTTGAAATAAATAAAGAATAGTGAACAACAGGCTGAATAAGTGTACGTTATATGACGCATAAATAACCAACTGAGAACGTGCCTGGTATGTTAACGTAACATATTATGGTAAGAGTCATTCAAATAACTATAACATATAGAACATGCTATACGTTTACCAAACAATCTGTCACTCCTAATCGCTAAATCCCATGAAATCTTATACGTCTAGTCTCTTACGTGAATGAGCTAAATAATATTATTTGATATTTTACAGTAATGTGTTAATAATTTCACAAATAAGTCGCTCCTGAGTATAAGTCGCACCCCCGGCCAAACTGAAAAAAACTGTGACTTATAGTCCGAAAAATACGGTACTGTGAAAACCAGGTTGTATGAAAACCAAGATCCCACTGTAGTCTATTAAGGTATAAAGTTAGGGTTGATGTCTACAGTAACTGTTTACTCGATTAGCAAGGAATTTCAAAAGTACCAACTTGACTTAAGTATCAGTACTGCAACTTTCTTCCCCAGTAAACATGAGAAAATGGGGTGTAAAGTGGGGCATTGCCTCTGCCAACCTTTAAACAAGGATGTCTTTTTTCATAGCACGCAAGTGGAGAGGAAAGTAATGTGCTTTGTCTGTAGGCCTGTCACAAATGAAAGAGTTGAGGAAGCAAGGCAAAACAAGAGGAGGTAGGGAACAGGTAGACGGCACGCAGAAGGCAGAACGAAGGATTCAAATAAATTGAAAAGACGCTGAGCAGAGAATGACAAAAACAGAGAAGTAGTCTGGTTGATTTGTAAGCTGCAGATAGAAGTAGACAGATTCATTCTCTCTGTGAGCGGCTGTTTGGTGGGAAGAATGAGGTTGTGATAGAGGTGTCAGGTTTGGGTGTCCTTGACATTATCTGCAAAGACTACAAGTTCGTATTCATATGTTGCCTGCACTCAATCATTTTCACACAAAGTCTAGCAAGTATAACTTTGCTGACTTACCGACACATTGTCTTCTTGTACTTCCCCTAGTGCGTACATCAACAAAGCCAATGACTCTTCGCAGCAGGTGACGCTGATTGAAGCGCTCCACTCCCCCGAAGGGCTGGCTGTTGACTGGGTTCATAAGAACATCTACTGGACCGACTCGGGCAACAAGAGCATATCGGTGGCCACGGGAGATGGCAGCAAGAGGAAAATGCTCATCGTCACAGAGTTGAGCGAGCCCAGGGCCATCACAGTCGACCCACATCAAGGGTAAGGTTGTGCAGGTAGAGTGTTGATGAGGTGTAAAAAGTATTTTGTTCAAAGTAGTTTTCTTGCAATTACCAAGTGTTACCTTCAAGTGGATTTTGATGTCATGACTTGCTATGCAACTCTAGTACTACATATAAACAACACAATGAAGGGTAAAGATACACCTCTCAAAGCCACATAAATACTTTGACATATTTGGCCAAGGCCTATATATTTCAGGGCATTCAAACGATCGCAATGACCTGGATGAATGAGAAACTTTCATAGACATGCCTATATACTGTATAGATAATCTTACTTCTTACTCAAGTTCCTTAAATAGTTGGCTATCAGTCAACTTTGTCAGCCAACTGTGTTGTTGCTTGTGTTTTTAAGTAATGCTCTGTGAACTAACATCTTTGTTTCTCCCTTTGTAGAAGTTCCCAAATTTTGTATTAGAATAAAAGGTATTGATATTTAAATTAAGTCTGTGCCCAAAACTTATAATTGAATAGAAATGTTCCGATCCGAAGGACGATATTTGCCTCTTTACCGCAGCTGTGTCCCATTGTTTACATGGCTAAGAATTATATTCACGTAAAAGATTCTTTCAAAAGGGATGCCTGCTTGGGAGTGACACAATTGCATTTCCGGATACGTAGTTACACACATGCAAGAGTTGCATGAATTCCAGGAAGGTCTTCCAAGTATAAAAATATAACTGGAGGACAAGAGGACAAGGAATGGCTAAGCATGCTACACACTCACAGAGCAGGACGACACAAGAAGCTACATTCAATGTAAAATAGGACTGACCGATCCAAATGTCGATATTATCGGTACCTAGTATAGTATCAGTATAAAAAATTATACTGAAGGGATTTGATTGATAATATTATTTTTATTGTTCTTATTACCCCAAAAGGGACAGGCGGTAGAAAATAGATGGATGGATGGATGGATTACAAACAATTTACATACAACAGTTTACAAACTCAGGGAGTAAGTCTCTAAATACAGGAAGGCTTTGTAGGCAAAGCCCAAATGTTTTAAATGGGAAACAACAGTAGTTTTTGCTTTTGTTTAGTCATGCGTTAGCCACTCTATATTGTTAAAAAAATTGTATGTAGCATTCAATACCACAATTTCAACACGTTATTTTTAATAAGATACACTTTATATATGCGTTATTATGTTTACTTTGGTTACCTGCTATAAAACACTTCCAGTTCTATAAACCAGTGGTCCCCAACCTTTTTGTAACTGCGGACCGGTCAACGCTTGAAAATTTGTCCCACGGACCGTGTGGGGGTATGGTATTATTTTTTTTATTTTTTTGTCATTAAAAAATACAATCATGTGTGCTTACGGACTGTATCCCTGCTGACTGTATTGATCTATATTGATATATAATGTAGGAACCAGAAATATTAATAACAGAAAGAGTGTAAATAGGGGGAAGGATGTTTTTTGGGTTAGTGCACTAATTGTAAGTGTAACTTGTGTTTTTAATGTTGATTTAATTTTAAAAAAATAAAAATAAAAAATGTATTTTTATATATATTTTTTTAATTTCTTGTGTGGCCCGGTACTCGGACCGGTGGTTGGGCACCACTGCTATAAACTACTAATAAGAAAAATGGAACTTAAACGATCTGTATGCACAAACGTACAACACTCACAACCTTTAGTATATCAGTATGTGGAATTAAATTATGGAATGGATTAGGTTAAGAAATTAAACAATGTACTAATATAATCCAGTTTAAGAAACTGTTCGAACTCAAAGAGTTTACAAAGTACAAAGAAAAAGAATCTTGATAAACATTTTGAATTTATTGATAATCTTATTCATCTCACTATATAAAATACAACTTACTTCACTGTTTATTTATTTTTAGAATTGGTTCATTTATGGAGTAGAGTGTGAACAAATTGAGAACAGGAAGTGAACTAAAGTGTTGCAATTGATATGAAATGTAAAAGGGGTAGATTAAATAAACTCTGCTTCTTCTTACATGTTGAAAAGAGAAACTGAAAATTGTGATGAAACATGTAATTGTATGCATGTTTGAAATAAACTCAAACCATAAACCATTGTCTTATCGGATTTCAACTCAAAATCAAAGGCCAAAAAATCGAATCAGGATCGGAGGCCGAAAATATTGATCAAAACATTCCTATTTATGAATATATTATTTATGCTATATGTGCACCACTGTTAGAAAAGAAAATCATGCCTAAAAGGTCAATAGTTTAGTTTAAGAATCATAACTTGAAACGAAATAGCGCAGCATCCCACTGTTAGCAGCTCACAAAGTACAATATATCCCCATTTTATATATTTGTCTCACATATTGACATGAAGCCATCACTATCTCTACACTAGTGTGAAATATATGCAAATGGTAGCACTCTACTCTCTCTGTGTCATACACAGCGGAGAATAATGGCATGGTTGATTTAGACGGATAATAGTGATGACATATTATTCGAATGGCAGCTTTCTTTCATGAAATGCAAGTCAAGGCACTTTAAGCATACTAAAAGTGCTGCAGTCCTTCAATGCAAACAAAAAAATATTTTGAGGTTAGGTCTTCCTCAGTTGCATTGAGTAAGTAACTGTGACCTATGACTTCACAAATGTTCTTCAATTCCCAATCACACTCCAAAATCTTGTAAAAAAAAAAACTCTTGCAGGAACAGCGGAAGCTGCGAAGTAGTCGACCATTAACTTAGTATTTTTAGTCTCTGGCTGTAATGACTAGGTGTCATGCCACCGCGGGAAGCCATTTACTTAGACATTGACATGTTTTGCTCATATGATGGAGCTATTGCAATTATGTCATAGTGATATTATTCTCCCACTCTTTGTGAAGTGTGCAATCAGAAATATCATCAGTGTAACGCTGTCGTTAGAAAAGATTGTAAGAGGTGCTGAAGCTGTCTTGATGGAATGTTGTTTTTGTACTCTATGAACATGTTCAAATAATAACAAATGTTTTTGTGTATTATTTCACAGATTTTTGTATTGGTCCGACTGGGGAGATCAGGCCAAGATTGAAAAAGCTGGGATGAATGGAGTGGATCGACAAGTTCTGGTGTCTGAGCACATCGAATGGCCAAATGGAATAACCCTAGGTAAAGAATTGCAGAAAACATGAATAGGAAAGGATTTCATTCTCCCAGTCAGGAGATTGAAGGTTGGAATCCATTCTTGGTCATATCTTTGTGGGGTTGGAGTGCTCCTCCTTCATCACAAATCCATGCATGTTAGGTTAATTGGAGACTGAATGGTGAATGGTTGATTGTCTATTCGTGGCCTGTGATTGAATCAGTCCAGGGTGTATAATACAGTGGAACCTCGATTTAGAAACCTAATTCGTTTTTGAACAGGGTTCATAAATCCTAAAATTAGCATTTTAAAGCAAATTTCTCCTCAAGAAACAATGTAAACATGAATTATGTGTCCCAGCCTCGACAAAAGTCCATATTTTAGTAAAAGTTTGTTTGCTTACAAATCAATAAGCACTACACAGTACAGTATACCAAACATAGCAAGGGGGGGATATATTTAACTTTCTATTTAATAACAAAGCCAAAACAACAACTAGCTGAACTGTCCTCATTTTCAGCTGCCCTGACACGTAGACACATCGTCACTAGCCCTGTGGTGCACATATTTTAAAATCACAAAACTAACCATAACCCTTTAACAGGCAGGTTGCTACAAGGATTAGGATTTTTTTTTAAATCAAACTTTACCTTGTTGGTAAATTTTGGTAAAGACCTACTGAAACCCACTACTACTGACCATGCAGTCTGATAGTTTATATATCAATGATGAAATCTTAACATTGCAACACATGCCAATACGGCCGGGTTAGATTACTAAAGTGCAATTTTAAATTTCGTGCAAATTATCCTGCTGAAAACGTCTTGGAATGATGACGTCTGCGCGTGACGTCACGGATTGTAGAGGACATTTTGGGACAGCATTGTGGCCAGCTATTAAGTCGTCTGTTTTCATTGCAAAATTCCACAGTATTCTGGACATCTGTGTTGGTGAATATTTTGCAATTTGTTCAATGAACAATGGAGACAGCAAAGAAGAAAGCTGTGGGTGGGAAGCGGTGTATTAGCGGCCGGCTGCAGCAACACAAACACGTAGCCGGTGTTTCATTGTTTACATTCCCGAAAGATGACAGTCAAGCTTTACCATTGGCTTGTGGAGAACTGGGACAACAGAGACTGTTATCAGGAGGACTTTGAGTTGGATACACAGATGCGGTACCATGACTACGCAACCAGAATGTTGCCATAAGCATTTTGTTTAATTTGTATGTGTAACGCAGTACGCAGCTGCGGCTTCCAAACATTTGATGACTTGCCCGTACGTGCGTGCCGCTATGTGCATGTCACGTACGTAACTTTGGGGAAATATATGTGCTGTATGAACTTTGGGGAGGTGAACGGTACTTTGGGCTGTGGGATTGAGTGTGTTGTGCAGGTGTTTGAGTTGTATTGGCGGGTTATATGGACGGGAGGGGGGAGGTGTTTGTTTTGCGGGATTAATTTGTGGCATATTAAATATAAGCCTGGTTGTGTTGTGGCTAATAGAGTATATATATGTCTTGTGTTTATTTACTGTTTTAGTCATTCCCAGCTGAATATCAGGTCCCACCCGCCTCTCACAGCATCTTCCCTATCTGAATCACTTCCACTGCCCTCTAGTCCTTCACTCTCACTTTCCTCATCCACAAATCTTTCATCCTCGCTCAAATTAATGGGGAAATTGTCGCTTTCTCGGTCCGAATCGCTCTCGCTGCTGGTGGCCATGATTGTAAACAATGTGCAGATGTGAGGAGCTCCACAACCTGTGACGTCACGCTACTTCCGGTGCAGGCAAGGCTTTTTTTTCAGCGACCAAAAGTTGCGAACTTTATCATCGATGTTCTCTACTAAATCCTTTCAGCAAAAATATGGCAATATCGCGAAATGATCAAGTATGACACATAGAATGGACCTGCTATCCCCGTTTAAATAAGAAAATCGCATTTCAGTAGGCCTTTAATCTTTTTGGCATGCAGCAGAAGGGAGGGGCGGTGGGAGGAGGCAGCGTTGACAACGCTGTGGATACTTCCTGAATGTTTCAAACCACACATTGCTTGTACATTACTTTATTTGGACTCATATTAGGCTATCAAAACTAGAAACATGCTGTAAAAAGGCTAAAAAAACACTTAAATGCACACAAAGTAGCTATGCTGACGGAGATCAATAAACCCGCCGCCAGTGGTTGCGCTGCAGGTACACAATGGGTGGATGAAATGTTCGTACACTTTAAAACAAAGCGTATTTTTATTCAGTCTTTGGTTCATAAATCGTAAAGTTCGTATAATTAGGGGTACGTAAATCGAGGTTCCACTGTACATCGCTTTTCGTTGAAAGTAGGCTCCAGCTCAACAATGACCCTCATAAGGGAATGCAGCCTCTAAACTGAATTGAAGGGAGAACATAGAAAAAATATAAGGCAATCTAAGAAGGGGAAATTAGTCTGTTTCTTTGGCAATATAGTTGAAGGACAGTCAACACCATGAAAGGGCCTACATGAGGCGGGATTTTTGAGAAGAAACATCTGGAGCTCCCTTCATGTCTGGCTCTCATCTATCAAGCCAACAAATATGGACCTTAGAATTAATACGCCAGACGCACTGTTCTGTCGATACCTCCCATTATCGCTTTCAACTCCCTTTGCGGCAGAAGCCAATTTTTTCCCAGTGCCCTTGCCTGTGGAGAAACAGAGTCATTGAGTTGCCACACTCTGTGGAATTGAGAGGTCACAACATACTTATGAAAACAAATTCTTTTTCTGAGCTGTATACAGCTGGGAACAGGGGTAGATTGTTTTTCTACGGTCTCTGATTTCATACAGAGTGGCAAACTTATCAGTTTAGTCAGGAAAGTAAAGGTCGGCAAGGCTTACCGACCACAATCTAATGAGGATGGGTAAAATATGATGCCTTTACAAAGATTATAATTCTCAAGTGTGATTAATTCTGTCATTTAAAAATAATATTGTTGTTGGTGTAACTTTGCAGTCGTGTTGAATACACAGAATTAGAGCCTCAGTTCTTAGATAATTTTGTTGCAATAAATTAATGAAAGGCACTGTACTGCAAATAGAACCAAATAAAAGCCCAGTTCAGCACAGTTGTGACACATGTGCAAGTTAAGTGGGGGAGATAGAAGAGAAGAGGTCAAGATATAATGCTTACAACACTCTGTAAAGTTTGCGCCCTGTAGGCCTCTGCATAAAGGTTGCAAACAGCCCCTTTAAGATATGACATTCCATAACTATGAATAGCAACCACTGGGTCAAAACATGTATGAACTGTAGGTATATGAAAAGTTTGAAATAATGATAATAATAAAAATAATAAATACTTATTCTTGGTTTCTTGGAACCATAATCACCATGGTGTCATCATCCCATGTGAAAGTGTTTACCTTGTTTTGACATTT
Organism: Entelurus aequoreus; assembly: GCF_033978785.1. Lineage (NCBI taxonomy): Eukaryota > Metazoa > Chordata > Actinopteri > Syngnathiformes > Syngnathidae > Entelurus > Entelurus aequoreus. The sequence goes on from NC_084749.1 coordinate 28,905,713, forward strand.
TCCTGTGTTTGTATCATTTCCTGTCTTGGTGCTCTTAGTTTGGTTCTACTGGTTGGATAGTTGGACTTCTTGTTTTGCTCCGTTTGACACGTTCAGCTCAGTTTCCTGCCAGCACACCTGTTTTCCATTATTTAATGTAGCTTATTTAGTTTCACCTGTTCCCGGATCACTCTGTTCTTTGCTTTGCACCTTGACAAGTGTTTGTCCTCTGTGCACTTCCACGCTGCACTAGATTTTTGCTCCACCTGTGTTTTCCAATTAAATTGACTTCTTGCCTGCAGTACTTTGCCTTTCTTGCTCTGCATCCTGGAGTCCAAAACAACAACGCCAACATAAAAACGTAACACATGGTTCTGTTTATGCAATGTGTTTTTAATGAACATGTTCCCCCACCATTCTGTTTTTGTATTTTATAATTGTGTTTCTATTCAAAAGAAAGACAAGTCGGCATGGCACAGTACAGTATCTGATGAAATGGGCCAGTGTTGGCTGAGAAAATATAATTTCCAACTCAAATGTGTTCACTTCACCTACGGTATCTAGTCATTATGGCCCCCTTAAATTACTGAGCTGAAAAGGTACACCAACACTGAGAATATCATCAGGTAGAAACGATTCTGTTAAATGTCAAGCTCACCAAAGCCTCACAGAGTCCACATAGCAGTACACTGTAAGTACTAAAGTAAACAGTTCTGAAAATTGAAAAGCGAACGTGCCCAAACACCCAGCAGGCCTAATCAGTTTGCAGGTAAAGTACACATACTGTATATTCCCCCTTAGCTCCCTATTCAGAGAGGTCAAGCGGCATTACAGTATTATAATCACATCAGTGTTTTCCTCGTGCATGGGCCTCGGCTTTCAGTAAGATTGATGGTGTGCTACTTGGCCATTGCATTCATAAACTTCTCACCCTATTTATTTTCATTGGAAATGACCTTGTCCCCTTTTTCACCACTCCTCTTTGTACATTTCTCCTTGGATATCCTCTAATGAATAGCTCATTTTTTTCATGTTTCCAGACTTGTCCAATAGGCGTCTCTACTGGGTGGACTCCAAGCTGCACCTGCTGTCCAGTGTGGATTTTAATGGAGACAACCGCAGGGTTCTGCTGTCCTCCCAGCACCACTTGGGACACCCCTTTGCCCTCACAGTCTTTGAGGTAAAGAACTATAGAAATGAGGCTAAGAATCGGTATTTTTTGTGTGATATCTCTTAAAATATGACTAGGAGTCAACATGACGTGTGATGATATCAGGGTAATTTCTAAAATATGTAGAAATATTGGGGGAAACAAAAAAGAAAAAAACTGTTTAAAAAAAGGTGAGTTAGAGGAAATGATTTACAAACATTTTGTGGGTACTAAAACATGTGCAAACTTTATAGCAAAGCTGATCTACCAAACGTGTGCAAAGTGGAATGTGTCTCTTAAGTGAGCAGAATAAGGCGTGCAATCAATTTTGCATTTCTGTCTTTGTGAATATGCAAAATATATGCTGATCATCAAAATGCCCACAATACTGGAAGAAGAAAATGCAAATATAATTATTTAGCACACACAATGGGATCTCTCAACACTCATAACTGTGCTTGCACTGCAAAGACAGACGAGAATACTCAGTCCTACATGTGTCTTTCAGCATTTTGGACGGTCAGAAATAGAAAATATTAGCCATATCGTCTATTCAGCAACATTCTTTTATAATTTTATAGCTACGAGAGGATATATGGAGCTGAATAAAATACATTCAATTGATGCATTTTGGTGTACTCAAGTATTTTGTTACTGATGTTCGTTTTTTCACATACAGTAGAATATATATTAGAAAATATTTCTTTCATGAAAAAAAAAAAATTATGTATGCATTTTTTCTGCGTCTCAAGTGGAGTAAGTGCACCCTCTCACCAAAAAAAATTGTCAAAAGTGGGTTCATTGTAGATGCACTGCACAACTGCTTCTAAAATGCCCAATAAAAGTGGTCCATGCATGTTTGAAAACAGAGCAAAATGCAGCATGATAATATGAATTTGCAGTAAAGGAGAGTGTCTCCGTGGTGATGCCCTATACAGTACATGCAAAATGCTCATTTAAATAAGGCTGTCTGCACCATTTTTCAATTACACACGCAGTTTTAGTAAATCGCGCGCAACACGCCCACTAATAGTACATGCAGTTTTATAGATTGCACCTGCTGTTTAGCGGGTGATATTTGGATCTTGGTAAATCAGGCCTAATGTCAGTGATTAAGAACATTCAAACCCTTTATTTATTGAATCAAAACTATTGAAATTCAATGATCTGGTGAATTTGTCAACAGCTAAAATTATGCTCACACAAACTATAACCTGCGATCCAAAAATGTGCAACAATTCTTCTCAACAAAAGAGACACATAACCTTATTTTAAAAAATATTGCGTAAGGCATTTGTTTGCACATGAAACAATACAAAAAGTTAAAGTACCACTGATAATCACACACACACTAGTTGTGGTGAAATTACCCTCTGCATTTGACCAAACCCCTTTGTTCCACCCCCTGGGAGGTGAGGGGAGCAGTGAGCAGCAGCTGTGGCCACGCTCGGGAATCATTTTGGTGATTTAACCCCCAATTCCAACCCTTGATGCTGAGTGCCAAGCAGGGAGGTCATGGGTCCCATTTTTTAAAAGATTGCCATAGTTAGTTAATAATACTAACACAGACACCCGTAAATGTGTTAGCATATTAGCTAATGTTAACGACACTAGCTTGATTACATTACGATAGCGTGTACAAATATGCATGAAAACACTCCTACAGACATCACACATGGGACGGTTTAGTAAGTATGAGTAGTTTTAGTTATATTGTAAAACTTATAAACGTTGCTTGGACTGATGAATGAAGAATCCTTTTGATCAGAAAAGCTATGGACGAATATACTTTGGGCACGAACCAGGAAGTACATTGTCAACCCACAGCACCTGCAGTAAGAAAACATGTCCAAAAGATGGTGCCATAGCACAAACAATAACACACCTTTTTAGTATTTTCATGAAAACTATCTGCTGAATACAAAACATTGAGGCCGTTAGCAAAGAAAAATCCATAAATTAGCCACACCGTTTCGTAAGCAGCAGGGTTCAAAGCGTTGGAAAAAAAGTAGCGGCTTATAGTCTGGAAAATAAGGTACAAAAAAAGACATTGGTGAGTGTTCCTAGAAGATACGATGTGATCAAGAGGATAAGAAGATGAGTCAATGTGGCCAAGAAAATATAACTCCAAATAAATTCAAACATAAAAGGTATCTTTTAAGAAGAAAAGAGCCTGACCAGAAGAATAAATGACACTAAGTTAAAGCAATGAAAGCCAATCAAGAATACATCGGAAGTCTAGAAGGAATTGTGCAGAGAGCAGAGCGAAGATGGAGGGGGTGAAATGTGATCAGTGGGAAGTACTTTCTTCATTTCTCGTTTTGCTGCACACACTTTGAAAATTGAAAGAAAAGAGCTGGCATCCATCATGTCCTACTGAGTGTGTGCGTGTTTGGCTGCTAAGAGTATTTGGGAGAGACCAGTGTTGCAGGCAACCAGGTTCATATCTGATGATTAATCACCTTTTTGTGTTTGAGCCGTTCTGCTTAACATATAAACCAAATTAAAAATCCCTCAGCATGCAGTTCATGTTCCGATAGACCGAAGCTTGGATGATGCCTTAACTTAGATTTTAAAAAATCTTTCGATTTAAGGTTAGTTTTAGAAACACAAAATCATATTTAAGATCGTAATACTAAGTCATCCATCCCTCCATTTTACATAGACCCCACATCAAGAATTCTCAGGTTATAATTACCCTTCAGTCTATGAACTGTGTCCACGTAAGTCAGCTATGTGAAAGACTACACTACCAATGGCTGTCACACTCAAACAAAAGAACACACTGAATTGTGAGAATAAGAAAATAATCTAATGCATAATAAATGTATATGATGTAATTACTGTCACCAACCTCTACTATAGTAGTTTGTTTTTTAATAATAATCTCTGTGCTCAATAAGATCAAATCAATATGCAAAAACTGAAATCTAAGTAAGATCAAATATCTCAAATAAGGGTGATATTTGCTTATTTTCTGTCTGATAAGATCATTCTTCTCACTAAGCAGATTTTATGTTAGAGTCTTTTACTTGTTTTAAGGGTTTTGGTCCTAAATTATCTCAGTAAGATATTACAGCTTGTTGCTGAGATTTTATGACCCATATTGAGTAAAACATGCTTGAAACTAGAATATCAACTGTTGCAAAGCTGTGTCATCAACACTCAAGTATAAAACTGCTTTTTTAAAGTAATAATTAATTATTTCAAGCATGAAAAAAAAATCATGACTTTGACACAATTGTGTCTCATAATTAAAACGGATGACAGCCAAATTGACTTTTCTGTTTTATTTTCAATGAAACAATAGAAAACACGTACTCATAGAGTAGTACAGTTGGCACAGTATAGTAAACTGACCGTTAATATTTAAACATTTAACATGTGACATTTCTAACAATTTTGAACAGAAATAGTTCATGCACATTCAGATGAATTCTTCAAAATTACAAATAAAAATGTTTTGGCCAGGCCCCGGGCTGTATATATGCGCACTAATTGACTGAAAGAGCACGCACTTGGCGCGATGATGTCACGTTATCGATGGAAAAATGCATTTTTAGACAATATGATTTGCCTGAGCGGCTAGGAAACCCCGAGAGTAACAAACGGTTGCCTTGTTGCCTTTCCATTAAGAAAAATAAACTCGTTTTTAGTATAAGTTTGCTGGTTTCAAGAAATGTAATGCCGAGCGCATATCATTATGTCAAGATAATGGCACTAGCATTTACTTCATTTATGAATATTTTTCAACATATTGAGCAAAAAGGTCTCTTTTTTTTCTATCAAGAAAAGTCCACTTGTTATTAGTGAGAATATACTTATTTTAAGGTATTTTTGGGTTCATTGAGGTTAGCTAATTTTACTTGTTTTGGAAAGTCTTAAGAAGCCAAATTTTCTTGTTCTATTGGCAGATAATTTTGCTTAGTTCAAGTAAAATACCCCTATTTTTTGTATTTTTTTCCCTTGTTTTTGAACACTAACTTTTTACAGTGTATTTATTTCAATGTGTTTATTCCTTGTGACGCTTAGGATTAATTTTGTCATCAGGGTTTTATATTTCTTTATTCTAAAGAAGAAGCATACAGTGTCTGAAAACGCCTCCGTCTCTGAACAAACCACACAGAGAAATATTAACCTGTGCAGGTTATGTCTACCCCTTGCCACCACACCAAGCCCTGAGGAAATCTAGATGGTAGAAACATATAAAAAATAATGTTGTCGTTTTTTTTTCCCTTGTCTAATCTTCACTCTCATCGAATTACTTTTTATCTTCTATCTGATTGACTGGAGGGGATCTTGGTAAAGGGGGAAAAGAAAGAAGAAAGCAGGGAAAATAGACAACAGGAATGATATGATCCGATCATCCATGAGGGAGAGTGGCCGATACAGATCACATGTATTGACTGTAAATGTTTCCATTGATTTATGGTGAGTGCTATTGATAGTTGAACAATGTCAGCACAACAGTGAAACATGTTCCAAATGATTTTATTACATAAAATTATATGAGAAAAACAAAGTCAGTTGTACACAATACCTAAACAAAATCAAAAACTACTATCTTCATTGAGGGCCACATCGCAGTTATGGCTGCTCTTAGAGGACCGCATGTGATATAGAATAATACATGAATATAAATGTGTAAGGATTCGCCTTGTGATAATATTACACAATTGCTTATGCATTTGATTATTGTATATTTTTTTAAGCACAGTGTAAAAAAATGCTGGACATTTTCGGGTAAAAAACTGGCAGCTCATTCGCCGGAATTTCACCGTAAAATGTAGAGTGTTTTTTTTTTACAGTATATTACTGTTTTTTTATGGTCGAATAACAGTTTTTACTGTAAAATTTACATTTTTAATGTAAAATTTGATGGATAACTAGAAATCTTAAGTTTGCCAGATATTTAAAGATATTTATGTGTTTATTTTTATTTTAATGCAAAATATTTGGAATGTATGATAATAGTAATATCTGTTGCATGATCAAATCAAATCAACTTTATTTATAAAGCACATTTAAAATTTACCACAGGGGTAGCCAAAGTGCTGTACAATGGGCAGGTTAAAAGATAATACGAGTACCGAGCAAACACAACACAACACAAACAGAACACGATAAAAAATACATAAAAGATAATACGAGTACCGAGCAAACACAACACAACACAAACAGAACACGATAAAAAATACATAAATAAAATAAATAAAACATAAAAACAGGTTCACAGCAGGTGTATTATGGGGCGCCATTGCAGGATGGATATCACTCAGTGTTAAAAGCCATGGAATAAAAGTATGTTTTTAAGAGAGATTTAAAAACAGGAAGAGAGGAGGCTTGTCTAACACTCAGAGGTAGGTCGTTCCAGAGCTTGGGAGCAGCAGCGGCGAAAGCTCTGTCACCTCTAAGCTTCAGCCTTAGTGTTAAGATAATATTAAAGTTTAAAACATGCTGCACTACTGTACACATCATTTTTCCGTCAAATTTGAAAAAAACGAACACATTCAGTGACAAAAGATGAAGTACTTTATTGACGGATATTATCTCCAGGATTTCACGGGCCACATATAATGATGTGGCAGACCAGATCTGGTCCCCGGACCTTGAGTTTGACAACAGTACTCTAGACTTTTATTTAAGTACTTGTTAATTTCCTGTTAATATCTGCTTACTTTCTGCTTTAACACGCTTCCATCTCCACTTCTTAAACTTTACTAAGCACTTTTTTTTTTTTAGTTCAAAGCCAGCTTAGCAGTTAGCTTCGCTATTAGCACGCCTGCACCTGCTTTGCTCTCGGTGTGTATCATGTTTAGTCTCGTCCTTCGGTGATAATACAGTGATAATGTTACTTAAGACACTAAGAAATGCAGTTTATTTTCCCGTAATGGAGGTGTTGGCCCTGTGATGAGGTGGCAACTTGTCCAGGGTGTACCCCGCCTTCCGCCCGATTGTAGCTGAGATAGGCTCCAGCGCCCCCCGCGACCTCAAAGGGAATAAGCGGTAGAAAATGGATGGATGGATGGAGGTAATTAACATTAGCTTAAGAGAGCGGCTCCACACTGTGTATGAAGACACATTTGTATTTGTACTTGTTTTTTTGAAGGACAATGTGCAGTTACATTAAGAAGATGGCTGCACCAGATCTAGAAACATGCTAATTTCCATCTGTAGTCCTTTTATGGTGCATCTAACATCCACAATTAAATTACACAGGATTGAAAATACACAACAATATTGACATTACATAATGATGAACAATTTAAAATACAAGTACAATACATAGAGGGCATGTGAGTTACAAAGTGCAGAAGTATATAAAGTGCAGCAGTTTTTATCGAAGTCCACATGCAGTGCAGTAGCCATCAGATGATACCCATAAGGGTATCATTCATGAGGGTGTCATTAATTACGAGCTGCTTGTCAGCCACGGGACAGAAAATGATAAATATGGTTTGAGCCAAATGGGATCAGCGTTGTGATCAACATTAAAAAGTATTAATCGGCAATGACGATAACGTACTTTTTCACGAAAATTGTCCAATTATGTTCAGTATCCAATTGAAGATCGGCACATCTCTAATAGGAATAAACATTGACAAGAAGATGGAAAACTAAAGGCACAGGTTCTTCCAAAAGTCACAAAACATGATTTTAACAGGTTTCAATAAGCATTACCGTATTTTTCGGAGTATAAGTCGCTCCTGAGTATAAGTCGCACCCCCGGCCAAATTATGAAAAAAACTGTGACTTATAGTCCGAAAAATACGGTACACACTAGAAAAAGTCAATATGGAAACTTTTTACTTACAAACGTATTATAGTGCAATGCTTCTGCATATTTAACCAAACTATCAAGAAGGAAGTCCTTATCATTTCGTATGAGAAGCGGAAGTACAGTCTCTCAGGACTCGGGCTTCATAACCACAAAGTGCCTGCTCAAGGACAAAAGATAACACTAGTTGTTGGTGAGATTCTAGTCTTCTTCTGAGCAAGGCACCAAAATATCTCGCTAACATGCCTGCTTGGTGTGTGATTCTCTGTGTGCAATGTAAGATCCACAGCAGAATGAAAATTACATTTTTAGAAATTAAATTATAATAAAAAAAAGGCCCTAATATGAGAAATCTACTGTTAAAATGATCAGAATGTATTGGCATAAAATTCACCATCAGGGAAAAGCTTTCTGCCACGAGTCAACTTTAAGTGGCATGTTTGATAATCGTAGAGAATTGAGCATACCTGTCAGTCAAGCCATTCCTGTACTAAGGTGAGAGGTAATCAAATCAACTCGACATCACCAATCATTTTTGTTCGGTCAAAGAAGGATTGCATGTAAATGGTGCCTCCTAAATATCCTAAATGGAAGTTTATTTGTGTTTCTGGCCTGAAATAGAATACATGTGGTACCACAAGCTGACAGATGTGCCAGTCACAAACATCCAGAAACCAAGCAGATCTGAGACAGAATGACAATCATCAAGGCCTGTTAGATGATACTTCCGTTTAGATCAGGGGTGTCCAAAGTGCGGTCCGGGGGCCATTTGCGGCCCGCAGCTAATTGTTTACCAGCCCGCCACACATTCTGGAAATACTATTGTAAAAATAAAAAAGAACATTAAAAAAAGTGGAATGAGGTGAAATCTAACGAGAAAAAGTTGCAATGTTGACACAAAAGCTGCCATGCAGGCTGTTTTTTTTTCTTTTGTCTGTCTTCATTTTTATTTTTTTGCCATTGCTCAAAAAAATAAAATAATGACAAAAAATCCATGTTATAATGAATTATTTTCAGGGCTCCAATTACTTCAAATATTTCACTTTAAAATGTTTTATGTGGTAAATATTGCATATATTGTGTAGTAGCCATATAAAAACAAAAAAGTTTTCTTTGACAAAAGCGCATAAAAAAAAAAAAAATAGTTCCAGCATAAAATCGACAGATATATCTGAAGTTGATCTCATAACTTAAGTGTTGAAAGTAAAAGAAAAACCTAATAAAAATGTATCACTTTATGAATGGGGCACCTTTTGGATCCCAAATATATTTAGTGATTTTTTATTTATCTTTTCACTGTGATTACTCAAAAATATGAAATAATTAAAATCAAGGGTGTCCTGCATTATTGATCTTTTAGGGCTCTAATTACTAAATACTGCATATTTCAGTTTTACTATAAAAAAAACTAAGTTGTTTTTGACAGAAAGCCATAAAACATTTTTTTTAATTTGTATTACTTTATATCAACTTGAAGTTGATATAGAGATTTACTGTAAGCGTTAAATAATTTAAAAAAAATAATAATCTGACTTATTTTTAACATTTTAATGACTGAGACCCTTTATGGTCCCCGAGATCCCTAAAGGTAAAATCAATAAAAAAAATGCATATATTTTGTTATGGTTTGAAAATGAAAAATATCAAAATGGCCCCCACATGCTTTAATTTTTCCGTGTGCGGCCCTCAGTGGAAAAAGTTTGGACACCCCTGGTTTAAATGGACTAGCATGGCCTTGGGAACCATAGACCAGTTGAACAGACACGGTCTCAGAAATGTTCTGAAGAATCGTTCAATGAACTAGATGCTCTGATGCTTGCATTCTTTAAGGGGTCGTATTGATATTTGCAGCTTTCAAGGTAATAACGCATGGCTGAATCATGATATGATAAATGAGGGAAAAGGAGGATTAAATTTCAGCTGACAGAAGCAGAGAAAGTTGCCCGCTGAGAAATATCAACATAGATATGTATTGCTTTATGTGTCAGCATTGCTGTCATGTGAGTAAAGTGAAAAGGGTAGAATTTAGAAGCAGCGCAGGAAGGTTAAGTCCACTGAATAAAGATCTTAGATCACAGCTATGAGCAAACCCCCCTGAGATACATATAATATAGAATTGGAACCACTTCAATACACCAGCCACTTTTATGTTTTAGACCCCAGCAAGTCGTTGAATTATAGACCTACTTAGGGTCTGATCTGCGAAGATCGAAATAAAAATTGCTAAATAGCATGCACAAAGTGAAAAATTGTGACTACATTTAGTGGGCGTGTGGTGGGTGATTTACTAAGACTGCGTGCGTGATTGATACAAGTGCAAGAGTGGTGCAGACCGCCCTATTTAAATGAGGTTTTTGCTTGTACTATACCAGCTATCACCATGGAGACACTCCACATTCATGACATCATGTGCGGCTGACAAATAGAATCTGAACCACCTTTTATGGGCGATACAGAAGCGCAATCTAGGTAACATAACCTATTTATTAGCACGCCGTAAGTGTGCTCTGGATGGTGCCAGTTTGTTTCAGATCTGAGATATATTGATAATACACTGTATGCCCAATATGAAAGAAAAAAAAATGTCACCGGACACCAAAAAAAATTAATTGAATTTGTTTGAATCTGACCCTTAAGTCATCTGGTAGCTACACAATTATAAAAATATATTGCTAAATTGACAATATTTATAATATTTCTATTTCTGACAGTCCATTACAGTACATTCAGAGAGTATTCACAGCTCTTCAATGTTTCCACATTTTATGTTACAGCCTTATTCTAAAATAAAATTAATTAATTTGCGTCCTCAAAATTATACAGACGACATGCCATAATGACAATGTGAAAAGTATTTTTTTTTAAATTTTGCAAATTTAATAAAAAATAAACAAATTTAAAAAATCACTAATTTCCTAACTTCTCTGTCTAGGATCGCATATACTGGACCGACCTGGAGGATGAAGCAATTTACAGCGCCAACCGCCTGACGGGGAATGATGTGGCGAAGGTAGCTGAGCACCTCAATAACCCTCTGGACCTGGTGGTGTTCCATGAACGCAGGCAGCCAAAGGGTAGGCCAGCCATGCTTTGCTACGCATATATGACATAATACGGTGCCTTTTTCTATCCAAACGATGATTACATAAACTTACGATTCATGTTTGCGATGATTGCCTACTGCTAATAATATTTGCTTGGCGAGTTACTTTGGTCATATCTGGGGATAATAATATACCGTATTTTTCGGACCATAAGTCGCAGTTTTTTTCATAGTTTGGCCGGGTGTGCGACTTATGTGTGAAATTATTAACACATTACCGTAAAATATCAAATAATATTATGTAGCTCATTCACGTAAGAGACTAGACGTATAAGATTTCATGGGATTTAGTGATTAGGAGTGACAGATTGTTTGGTAAACGTATAGCATGTTCTATATGTTATAGTTATTTGAATGACTCTTACCATAATATGTTACGTTAACATACCAGGCACGTTCTCAGTTGGTTATTTATGCGTCATATAACGTACACTTATTCAGCCTGTTGTTCACTATTCTTTATGTATTTTAAATTGCCTTTCAAATGTCTATTCTTGGTGTTGGGTTTTATCAAATAAATTTCCCCCAAAAATGCGACTTATACTCCAGTGTGACTTATATATGTTTTTTTCCTTCTTAATTATGCATTTTCGGCCGGTGCGACTTATACTCCGGAGCGATTTATACTCCGAAAAATACGGTAATATGATATTTCTCATTTCTTTCAGGATAAATTGTGTACAGCATTAGATTTTAGCACTGTGCAACCACTTTTTAACACACTCTTGTGTACATGCGTATTTGTGTGTCCACTGTGCTTGCTTTTTTTCCAACAAATGGGTGCAAAATTTTCGTTAACAAACATTCTGTTGTTTATGAATTACCATGGTCCTTTGCACCCTGGCATACGACAATTAGCATTTATATTTTCATGCCTCGTTTCCTGCCCTCAATCAAAGCTCAAAGCGCTCTCGTCAGTAGGGAATTAATTGCGTTGTCTCATTATAAATCCAAGACTTCTGCTCAAAGACATATCACAGCAATTAAACATGCATGCCAAGCAACTACTATGTTCGACAAGACTAAATTAACTCCGTAAGCCTTCTCAAATTATTCCGAACTAAATTCTGTCCCTTCCTTATTTTACCTTTCATCCCGTTTTCATTTAGCTAAACTATTTTTGCAAAGACATGGTGACCCCCAAGAAGCGCGTGTAAAATGTCAATTAATGAATAAAATTAACTTTCACTACAAACATATTTCAGGCCATTACATGCTGTGTCACTGATAAGAATACAATGGGATATTTCCACAAATGTCCTCATTATCCCCTGTGGTACACAGTGTTAGTGCTGGGCTAGAAAACAGCTATACTGGGATCGAATCCGGGCCAAAGATGTGAGAGGAATGTATGCAAATATTGTTTATAGTAAGGTTGTCCCGATACCAATATTTTGATACCGGTACCAGAATGTATTTCAATGCTTTTCAATGCTCTTTGATACTTTTCTAAATAAAGGGGACCACAAAAATGGCATTATTGGCTTTATTTTAACAAAAAATCTTACGGTACATTAAACATTTGTTTCTTATTGCAACCAAAAAACAATTGTGGCCTTAAATAAAATAATGAACATACTAGACAACTTGTCTTTTAGTAGTAAGTAAGCAAACAAAGGCTCCTAATTTGGCTGCTGACGTATGCAGTAACATATTGTGTCATTGCCCATTCTATTATTTTTTTCAAAATTATGAGAGACAAGCTGTAAAAAATGATTATTAATCTACTTGTTCATTTACTGTTGGTTATTTTTCATTTTAATATGTTCCATCTACACTTCTGGTAAAATGTAATAAACACATATTATTCTGTTGTTTGAATATTTTACATAAGTTTTGGATGATACCACAAATTTAGGTCTCGACCCGATACCAAGTAGTTTCAGGATCATACATTGGACATATTCCTTGAGTTTATAAACATAATATACATTTTAAAAAAGGAAAAAAGTTTTGTGACGATAAAAAATATCGATGTAAGCATTGTAGTGTCGACTAGATACGCTCCTGTACTTGGTATCATTACAGTGGATGTCCGTGGAGATCCACCCATGGCATTTGTTTACATTGAGGAGCGCTAGTGTTTGTTAGCGATGACGCCAGTGAGCTATTATATCCGCCTACGGTGTGTAGTGAAGCATGTTTAGCTATTCCTCGTCCTGCAGGGATGATACTTGTAAGAAACTTACTTTATTAGTCTCCATGGAGGCGAGGATTAGTGATTTAGAAGTAGCTAAAACACTGCCGACTCGGGATGGATGTTAGCCGCTAGCCAGCTAGCCATGTTTTAAACCACCTCTTGTAGAGAGTCATTTCAGTGTTATAGCTTTATCGTAAATTTTTAAGCCAAAATGTATCCATTCTCCCTTTTCTGTCGACACACTGTGTCTGCTTGTAAGTACTCCGTGATTGTCCTCTGCCCGTAAAACCAGCAAAGTCTCGACGTGACAACGGCGCACACTCATGCCTGTTCAAAAATAAAAATAAAGGGAACCGGTATTTTTCAAACAGAGTATAGTACCGTTTTTGATTAATTAGTACTGCGGTACTTTACTAGTACCGGAATACCGTACAACCCTAGTTTATAATTTTAAAGAAAATTTTGCACACAAAAAAATTAATTTTTGAAAAAAAATTTTTTTATCTGTTTTACTACAAAACAAAAATATCTCATTAGAATACAATAAATCTTATGGTCTACCTCGGTGGTACATTTTCTTTGGCTCACCAACACAGGAGAAGGACAGCACAAAAAAGACCCAATAAGAACAGAAAATAGGAATACAAGCGAAGATTTAAAAAAGTATCAGTAAAAGCAGAAAAGTTCAGGTCAAACTTGGATTTCTTTCTTTCTTTCTCTCTTTCTTTCTTTCTTTTGTTTATTTCGAACATGAACACACTTACAGCATAATACATCACACAATTTCATATCATTCACTTTACATCATGTCCGAAAAGGAGTAGGAAGAAGCAAAGCTTATTTAATCCTACCCCTTTCCCACTTCAGAGCGTTTACAAATACATACATCATTTACTGACCTTTTTATAATAGAATGACATCTGTGAATTAGTATATACAACAGTTTTGTAATATGTCATTAATTAATTCAGTTATTATTAACACACTGAGATTAAGTATATCTTATTTTCAATAAGGTTGAAAGTAGAGATGTCCGATAATATCGGCCTGCCGATATTATCGGCCGATATATGCGTTAAAATGTAATATCGGAAATTATCGGTATCGTTTTTTTTATTATCGTTATCTTTTTTCTTTTTTTTGGGGGGTTTTTTTTTTTAAATTAAATCAACATAAAAAATACAAGATACACTTACAATTAGTGCACCAACCCAAAAAACCTCCCTCCCCCATTTACACTCATTCACACAAAAGGGTTGTTTCTTTCTGTTATTACCGGTAATATTCTGGTTCCTACATTATATATCAATATATATCAATACAGCCTGCAAGGGATACAGTCCGTAAGCACACATGATTGTGCGTGCTGCTGGTCCACTAATAGTACTAACCTTTAACAGTTAATTTTACTAATTTTCATTCATTACTAGTTTCTATGTAACTGTTTTTATATTGTTGTACTTTCTTTTTTATTCAAGAAAATGTTTTTAATTTATTTATCTTATTTTACTAATTTTTTTTAAAAGTACCTTATCTTCACCATACCTGGTTGTCCAAATTAGGCATAATAATGTGTTAATTCCACGACTGCATATATCGGTTGATATCGGTATCGGTTGATATCGGTATCGGTAATTAAAGAGTTGGACAATATCGGAATATCAGATATCGGCAAAAAGCCATTATCGGACATCCCTAGTTGAAAGTAATTCTCATAATTCTTCTTCTTTGTACTCTGTAAGCACTATTCATTTGAACAACCTCTTAAACTGGATCATATCAGTACAATGTTTAACTTCATTACTTAATCCATTCCATCATTTTGTCCACTTTGTCGCATTAAGAAATTAAATTTAAGCTTTAAGTATAAAGTGAAGTATAAAAATAATTTCACATAAATAAATAAAAACATATTTGTAATGGGAAAGGGGCTCAAAACTAAATTCTGCTTAGGGCTCCAATTTAGCTACAGCTAAACAGGATTCGCAGTAGACAGTCATTTAATGAATGGTTCCAATCACAGAGTAACTGGTATGTATTTATAAAATGTTAGTTTTTATTGAATAAGACACCAAGAATGTAAGTGTGTAAAGAATGCAGGATGTATTATATGAATTATGAGCGATTAAACATTAAATATTGTAAGAACGTCCCTCGTTCACTTCCCAGACGACCTCCTCGACATGCAATCAATCAAACACACAGCAAAAATATGACAAACACGGCATATACGATAGCTCTTGCTGCTTGCTCTGTAAACATACCCTACCCACCAAGCCTCGTCTTCTTGCTGCAGCTGTGACGCAGTCCCGGTGATTACCGTAATTAACAGTACTGTATGTCACTAAAAAGCGCTGACTTTCTTGCTTCAGTAACCAGTGTTGAGTGTTGGATTAGTTTCGGCGGTAAGTAGTAATCTAACGCGTTATTTTTTTATATACAGTAACTCAGTTACAGTTACTGCATGATGCGTTACTGCGTTATTTTACGTTATTTGTATATAGTATCGGCTAGAAACGGAAGATCTGAGTGTGTTTTATTGGAGCGCTCCGGTGGAAAAGAAGAGGCGTGCTTTCCCCCACCCACAGAAAGCCCGCCTCCCCGCAGGGGAGACGTTCCTCCAGAGCCGTACTTCGGGTCTAACAACCTTCACTTTACCAGGAAGAGGGTCTTTACAGCTGAGGGTGAATGACGAGCCCGGCGGTTTGTTGCAACTTTGTGACTTTATTGCACGCAGCCATCCACCAAGCTAGAGCACCTCCGCACACTCACTGTCGCCGCTCCCTCACCTCTCTCGCCCACTCACTCACTGACGTCACTCACCTCTCATGCTGTCATATCTTAAAGGGCCACACACACACACATACGCTACTCTCATAACAACTAACAAGACATCATGGCGAAGCCAGAAGTTGAGTTTTTTAACATGGAGACATTCTCAATACTTTTCTTTTGTCGAGCACAAAGAAAATAACATTTTAGTTAAATGTAAGTTGTGTCTTGGATCAAAGATCCTATCTACTTAGAGTTAAAGTTAAAGTGCCATTATGTTGCAGCTATTTAAAATAGTTTTGTCCATTTTTTCTGGCCTGAAATAAATTGGCCCTTTGAAACATATCTTTGTCTTTGTGTGTTGTATGTAGACCACATTGCTTTCTGAGTTCAGTGATGCAAATGCATGTCAAGTTGATCAACAGATTGTATTATTCTCCAGTGCAATAACAGTACTGAAATGAAGGCTTAAAGGGCATTAATGGGAGCCTTAAAAAAAGGGGGGGGAAAAGAAGTAACTAAATAGTTACTTTTCACAGTAACGCATTACTTTTTGGTGTAAGTAACTGAGTTAGTAACTGAGTTACTTTTGAAATAAAGTAACTAGTAATTGTAACTAGTGACTGGTTTTCAGTAACTAACCCAACACTGTCAGTAACCCTTCCATCCATCCATTTTCAACCGCTTGTCCCTGGAGCCTACCTATCCCAGCTACACTCGGGCGGAAGGCGGGGTACACCCTGGACAAGTCGCCACCTCATCACAGGGCCAGACAACAGATAGACAGACAACATTCACACTCACATTCACACTCTAGGGCCAATTTAGTGTTTGCCAATCAACCTATCCCCAGGTGCATGTTGCCATTGGAATACTTTCGATAGTTCAAAACATAGTCATTTGAAAGTAGCATTGCAAATCCTACTACAGCTTTGATGTTGAAGATTTAAGGAAAAATAATTTGGAAACATCCGGTGGGCTGGATTTAAAAGCTTAAAAGGCCTCGCATGGTCCGTGGGTCGTATTTTGCCCAGGTTTGAACTAATTCCAAAATGCACACAAATACGTATATTTCAGTCGATGGCTTAGGATTTTACCTTGAAGTCATTGGTACAACTGTCCTTTTTGTTATGCATTCTTTTCTTTCGTATTATTTTTTGCAACTAGATTGCATCGAAGCACATGTTCCACATTTTAGTTGTGGGGAGACACGAGAGATGACATTTTTAGGACACTGAGGCTATCATAGCTTCTGTAGCATGTTGTTATATTATGTTTCAGTATCTTTCCTGTCTTTGTTTCTTTGCATCCTTGCCTTCTATTTTACCATTTGTCTGCACTTCCAAGTTCCAATACAGAAAATGTAAAAGTGTAGAGTCACTGAAACACTGTAACCGAGGCCCAGGTGTGTCTGCAGCTTTTAATGTCGCGTGACTGATGTTGCTTTTTCCAAGTACATCACATGAATTCTCTAATGCACTGCTCCCTAAAACTGCACATAAGAGGCAGAAACGACCACAACCTGACCTATATGTGGTGCATCTCTACATGACATGAGCAACGCGGTTTTTTCAGTCTCTGTTTTTTTGGGGATGTAAATATTTTATTTGAGTGTTGAAATCCAAAGTAAAGTTTTGGCAGACCATCTTCATCTTCTATCATCAAGCAAAGTTATGATTCAGTGACTGGATAACACGTATTAGTGTGGGTTTTTTCAGGTTATATATTGTAAATACTGTGGTCAGTTATTTTTCTGCCTCCATTTATCTAGAACAAAATCAAAACACAGTTTATTAGTGACATGTAAGCAGGGCCGGCCCCTGGCATAAACACTCTTTACGGTTGTTTACGCAACAACTAGATTATGGCGACTGGTCACTTTAGTAGCTGATCATGATTGTTGTTGTCGTGCTCTGCATGTGTTGGCTTGTTTCTACTGTGATGGACTGAATATACCTCATGAATACAAATATACCTTGTTTCTGCTAAACGTCTATTCAGGGATGAGTCAACATGTCCATTGTAATAGTTTTATATAGGGACAAGCGGTAGACAATGGATGGATGGATGGATGGTTTAACAACATGATGGCTGTGTTCAGTCAAAAGCCAACAGAGATAATTACAAATTTAGCATTGTTTCAAACGCCATCATTGTATTTCTAAAAGTGCCGTACTGTTTTTTTTTGGCCAAACCTTTTCCTGCTTTGTTTACTTTTTCAATTAATGCAAAAGTGGCGTATCAGTTTTGAATTGGCTTCACTGCGGTAGGAGATATCGAACACTATTTTCCCCCTTGGCCCTATCAACATATTGTTTTATCGTTTCATATTAACTTTATACATTATTTGGAATATAAACACATGACTATTGAACATGTTTTATTGAACAGGATTGTAGTTGTCAATGTATTATTTGTGTTTATTGCTCATATGTAATTATTCATAGTAAATACAAATCATTTCATCTTGACATGCAAAATATTAATACTTCATTATTTCCTAATATCTAATTGTAAATGTACTTGACTTGCATTAGGATAGGAGAGGATAGGACTTTATTGTCATTGCACAAGTACAACGAAACTATGTTTTCAGCACAAACCCGTTCAAGATTAGACAAAAAAACATTGTACAGGGTTACAAAGGCGCCCCGTAAAAGATAAGAAAAAGGTCAAATGCTGGGGAAGAAGATGAGTAAATACAATCTAGACTGGGCTCCTAAGGGGGCCTAGTCTGGAGTGGGGAAAAACCTCCATGCAATGCACACATAAACACGTTACATTTAAGCACGACAACTCGCAACAGAGGGGCGGGGAGTTGGGGCCCTGGAGGGCGACTGCTGCTATGAAGCGCTGCCAGCCGACCATCACCCCGAGGGGAAACAAACGGTGGTGAAGGCATGGAGTGGGGGAGGGTGTGTGTGTGTGTGTGTGTGTGTGTGTGTGTGTGTGTGTGTGTGTGTGTGTGTGTGTGTATATGTGGCCATTGTCTTGGGTGTGATGATGTAATGTTCATAGACTGAGGCAAAAGTTAGACTCCAGGTGTCGTTGAGGAGGGGGAGAGGTCAAAAGCGTCCATCATTGAGGTGTCCTCGGGGGTGTTTTCAGAACAGCCTGTTCCTGTTGTTCACAGCGTCAAGGCCATTCGAGGGAGTCAAATCGTAGATTAGGATGTTTGTTTTCCACGAGCAGACAATACAATGACTTGTCTGTTCTATTCGTCCATGCTTCCTTTTCAGCAAGCTTCTCCATGATACATTGTTGTTGGTTGTGTCTTTTATGCACACACACGGGCTCCTCTAACCAAAACTACTTTTGGTCATCAGGCATGATACAGTAAATCCTCGTTTATCGTTGTTAATTGGTCATGGGCCTGGTCGTGGTATATGAATTTCCGCGAAGGAGAAATTATTCATATATTGAATAATGTCATTGCTAGAGAATGACAAATATGGTTTATGACCTTCTAAATAGGGTTTTTATCATTATGAAAGCCCTCAAGAAATTAAATACAACCCACATAGTCCGCTTTTCAAGTGCGATGTGGCAAGGGACGACTATTACAATACTCACCTGGCCTGCAGTCAGCACTATAGCCCCGAGCGAAATGGGGCCACAAACAAAATCTTGTTTAGGACCACAAACAGCCTACTGTCTGTCTGCAAGTAACTAAGACAGATCGCTCAAGCCATGCAGTTGCCAGCACCTTAGCTGGACACACAGCGTGAAATCATCAACACACAATTAAACACAACAGCTGCTGGGCTTAAAGGCGACGTATGATCCTTCTAATCTACAGTTTAAACACTTCCTTGTGGTGTGCGTGCAAGCTCACGCCCTAATGCATGAACCTTATGATTTGATGCATTCGGATTGTTTAACACCAGTATCAAACATAACATATATTAGTCAGAGAAGAGGAAAATCATAAAAGGTCCCCCTTTAAAGCATTTTATGCGTGTCTCTATTGATCTGTGCGTATTGTTACAGTAAATTATAATTGCTGACCTTGATTGGAAAATGTACATACAAACCCCAAAACCAGTGAAGTTGGCACTTTGTGTAAATCGTAAATAAAAACAGAATACAATGATTTGCAAATCCTTTTCAACCTATATTCAATTGAATATACTGCAAAGACACGATACTTAACGTTCGAACTGGAAAACGTTTTTATATTTGCAAATATTAGCTCATTTGGAATTTGATGCCTGCAACATGTTTCAAAAAAGCTGGTACAAGTGGCAAAAAAGACTGATAAAGTTGAGGAATGCTCATCAAACACTTATTTGGAACATCCCACAGGTGAACAGGCTAACTGGGAACAGGTGGGTGCCATGATTGGGTATAAAAGCAGCTTCCATGAAATGCTCAGTCATTCACAAACAAGGATGGGGCGAGGGTCACCACTTTGTCAACAAATGCGTGAGCAAATAGTCGAACAGTTTAAGAACAACATTTCTCAACCAGCTATTGCAAGGAACTTAGGGATTTCACCATCTACGCTCCGTAATATCATTAAAAGGTTCAGAGAATCTGGAGAAATCACTGCACGTAAGCGATGATATTACGGACCTTCGATCCTTCAGGCGGTACTGCATCAAAAAGCGACATCAGTGTGTAAAGGATATCACCACATGGACTCAGGAACACTTCAGAAAACCACTGTCAGTAACTACAGTTTGTCGCTACAAATGTAAGTGCAAGTTAAAACTCTACAATGCAAAGCGAAAACCATTTATCAACAACACCCAGAAACGCTGCCCGAGCTCATCTAGGATGAACTGATGCAAAGTGGAAAAGTGTTCTGTGGTCTGATGAGTCCACATTTCAAATTATTTTTGGAAACTGTGGACGTCGTGTCCTCCGGACCGAATAGGAAAAAAACCATCCAGATTGTTATAGGCGCAAAGTTGAAAAGCCAGCATCTGTGATGTATGGGGGTGTATTAGTGCCCAAGGCATGGGTAACTTACACATCTGTGAAGGCACCACTAATGCTGAAAGGTACATACAGGTTTTAGAGAAACATATGTTGCCATCCAAGCAACGTTATCATGGACGCCCCTGCTTATTTCAGCAAGACAATGCCAAGCCACGTGTTACAACAGCGTGGCTTCCTAGTAAAAGAGTGTGGGTACCAGACTGGCCTGCCTGTAGTCCAGACCTGTCTCCCGTTAAAAATGTGTGGCGCATTATGAAGCCTAAAATACCACAACGGAGACCCCGGACTGTTGAACAACTTAAGCTGTACATCAAGCAAGAATGGGAAAGAATTCCACCTGAAAACCTTAAAAAATTGGTCTCCTCAGTTCCCAAACGTTTACTGAGTGTTGTTAAAAGGAAAGGCCATGTAACACAGTGGTAAAAATGCCCCTTTGCCAACTTTTTTGCAACATGTTGCTGCCATTTAATTCGAAGTTAATGATTATTTGCAAAAAAAATGTTGGTTTCTCAGCTTGAACATTAAATAAAATTCACAGCCTATTCAATTGAATATAAGTTGAAAAGGATTTGTAAATCATTGTATTTTGTTTTTATGTACGAAATACACAATGTGCCAAATTAGCTCATTTGTGTGTTCTCAGCAGTATCTCTTTATTAATCTAATAATAAAGTCTCCTAAAAGCACTACTGAAGTTTGAATGATTAAAATGCAAATATTCAAAAGACCCTTTGAAGAACCCCTGCATGGTTGCTTCCTTCACTGCTCTGCTCTGCGTTGCTGGTGTTTCCGATTATACTTTAATGCTGATGCTACTGACCAAAGTAGGGCTGATCTTTAATTCTTAATGTTCCTTTCCCGTGAGAAATCTGCTCTACGGTATTTCCAAAGCCTAGCATTCATCCGCCAAACATTGTTTTGAGATGTTGCATTGCGCTACAAAGTAGGGAAAAGGACTGAACATTTAGAAAATGATGAATACAGCTTGTCAGCGGAATTTGGGAATTTATGTGATACATTATTTGATTTGAAACATTTGATGTGTTATGTTTCACTTACTGTATTATGTGTATATACTTATATACACACTAAAGTGGAACATTCATTTAACCTGATTTTGTTTGTGTGTCCTAGCCCCTGACACCTGTAACACGGGCACTTTACCCAATGGCGGCTGTGAGTACCTCTGTTTGAAGGCGCCTCAGATCACAGACCACTCGCCCAAATATACCTGTGCCTGTCCTGATGGCATGGAGCTGGGACCTGATATGAGGCGCTGTGCCACAAGTAAGTTTCGGACAAAATTCATATCAGACAAAATTAATATATTACAATACAAACAGTTCATGCCACTGTCAATATATGGTGGCTTTCTGGACATGGTTATGCATACTGTATGTTTGGCATACCAGGAGCAATTTAATAAAGTTTTACTTGGGGATGGGTATCTTTCACGTTTGAATCAAGAGAGTACAAAGAGTACCTGCTGGGTAGTGATACTGGCACTCAGCGGTACCGATTTTTGGTACGTTTGTGTGTGTTCATGTTTTGATAAATACAAATTTGTTTGATTATAAAATATATGTTTTTATTTAACCCTTAACAGTGAGCTGATAATAACTTAATTTCTTACACTTCTGATTGTCATTTGCAAGTATTACAAAGTAAGTTTTGCCCTTAGTTTCAATTGTTAGATGGCAGTAGTGTATAAACTACCATGTGCTGCCGAGTCAGGGAGTAGTCTTTGCCCATAAGCTGAAAGTTGTCTTTTGTTGCGCCCTACAAAGTGTTCAAACTATAAGTATTGTACTTATTACCCATCAGCTGTTTGATTGTAGTGTGCATCTTTGTTGTAGTTTTCATTACCAAATTGAAATGTGTAGAAATTGCCACGTAAAATCGCTGATGCTAATCAGTAGCATTTAGCGTTTTTTTGAAAAGTGCAGCCTTACTGTAAGCTTGAGTATTTTCTATCAGGCATCTGTTGGCATTGAAAATTGTAACATTACCTTGAAGCAGTCCAACTGAGTCCGCTTTGATTGCAGTTTGAGTGCTTGTTTCCCCGCCAAGTGTTTGAACCGGCCACGTCTGAAACGGGCCATAATGTCAGATTAAACAAAAGGTATTATAGATATTGATTTCACATTAATCGATACCCGGTAGTATGGACAGAATTCGGTCGGTGCCTATAAAAGTACAGAATTTCGTAATTTGATAAAGTAGGGATTACGTTGACTACTCATTTTATTTCTGCCATCCGCCATTAGAGACTCAACTCTACACACCTGTCATTATTTAAGCTATACAGTGTTCCTTCGATTATGGCGGGGGGTTACTTTCCAGACGCCAGTGTGGTAGGGGAATTTTCGCAAAGTAGAGTCAGTATTTATTATATGAATTTTGTTATTTGTACAGGCGGAAGGAGACGGCACAGACAGGAGGGACGGCGTATAAGCTCTATTTATATATGTATATATATATATATACTATATACTGTATATAAATAACAAATAACAATATCAATAAACTAGAGAATGGAGTGTGACTAATCCAAAAGGGTATGGTGTGTGACTATGTGTGGGAATTAACTGGTGTGTGTTACCGGGAGTGTTGAGCGGAAGTCCTAGAGGGGAAAGGCAGGTTCGAAGGTCCGTGAGGAAGGCAGGTAGTCGGGGGCAATAGAGGCGTCAAAGGTCTGTGTCCAGGCAGGAGGTCGAGATCCAAGAGGCAGCCAGGGAAGCAGAGGGAATGCAGGAAGACGAGACACTCATCTCGTAACGTGGGAACGAAGGCAGGCTGCAGGGAGGACGACAAGGAGGACACGAGACAGTTCAACACAACGGGGGGGGGAAGAACACACATAGAGAGCAAGAGTGCATAGAGCTAGATGATCACTTACTGTACAGGAACAGATGACTAAGTTCTGGCCTTGGATAGCAGGTTGTGCAGGCTTATAAAGGCAGGTCTCCTGATCAGCCTCAGGTGTGTTGATTGCCGGTGTTTGATTGCAGCTGCTTGCTGCAGCCGGACAAGCGCGAGTCTTTATAAGCCCTCCACACAGCTTTCACACACACTTACAAACATTCCAGATACTCTTAAAACTAATCATACACTATAAAACCCATGCAATGTTTGCATGAACATTTAAATGGGTACTAAATTGTCAATGTACTCAATGGTACTTCCACTGCGCACTGAGATCATAGTAAGTGAGCCGCAAAGTGAAAAGGGAACACTGTATTGCCTAAATTAGGTTAGTTATGTGTACAACTTTCTTGACATTTATTCAGAGAAGTACAATCTAATTGTTGCCAAATATAATATTTCTAACTTCTTTTTCTGCTGAGCAGTCCGCGCAAGAACAACCACAACAGCAGTTCCGACCACCACCACTACGACCGCTGCCACAACCGGCACGCCCAGCACAACAACAAAAACCACACAAGTTCCCACCACCGCTGCGCCAACAACAACATCAACCACTACTGCTGCTGCTTCCACCACACTCGCCACCACAACCGTGCATCTGGAATCAAGCGAACCCACTCAGAGCCCCAGGGCCACTTCCACTGAGCCCCATCAAACACCTGCTTCCATAAGTCCAAAGACGGCCAGTTTCAGCAGCACCAGTCAGACGTCGACGCCCACTAAAACGCCCTTACTGGGCCCAGTGGCTCCCAGCAGCATTCAGCGGGAGAGCAACGCCAACCTCTCCCATAGAGGTAAGGATCACTCTGAGCAAGTTTGATGCATAGGGCATGCATTTGTGTGTGAATGCATGCTGTGTGTGAATGCATGCTGTGTGTGTACGTGTGTGTGTGTGTGTGTGAGAGATGCTCTGCAGCCACTCCAGCTATGTATGCTGCTACTCACCATTACCACAGCAGGGAAACACCTTCTCAAGTACTTTCCCCATCTTCTGTCTTTCCCTTCAGTTGTATCTCAAACCATCAATTCAATTTTTTTGTATTTATCTCAAGTCTTTTTCTTTCTCACACCCACGCTTACACGCTGTCACGCACGAGTGAGTCGCTAAGCCAGCCTGCCGTGGGTCCCTCATGAGCAGGGTGTAACAGAGCTGTCAGATCTAACTAACGGCAGTCCCCACCGCTCTCGCTGTTCACCTCCCGCCACTTTGTCCTCGCTCACTTTTTGACAGCATCTCTTTTTGTCTTCCTCTCCCTGCTCCCATCCTCACTTCATCCACTCACTCACACACCCTAAAACTGGCAGCGTTCGAGTACAGATCGCCAGCATTGCCAGAAAAACACCACTTTACAGTTTCTTAGTCAAGCAATGAGAGTGCTTTATGACAGCATGAACAGTGTTTTATAAGGCACTAAGATTTAATTGTGCTCAGGGGGAGGAGAAACATCCAGAAGAGCAACATAAAACAAAACTAATAAACAACAGTGCCTCAAATATCATGCAATCAGGAGCTTTTGCATAAATCAGTGCTTTTGTACATTTATTAACACTAAGGTTTTCTCTTATTATATGAAAACTAGTTTATGTCCAGTGTACCTTGTGGGTCAGTATGCTATCTTCAGGGTCCTCCACTGAGCAAAAGTACGTAACATATCTGCCTGAGCACCAGCATCCTCTGCAGTAGACATCCATACAATATGTGTAACTCTAACAAAAGAAATAGACCACGAACAAATGTCCACTGCAGAGGACACTGATAGTCAAAAGGATATTGCTACTAGATGAGGCGCTCATCTAGCAGCTACAGTTAGTGCAGTATTCACAGATACAACCTGCAGTAACTGCACACAATAATATACATGCAATCTACAATGATTACACAAAACTAATATTAAATAAGCAGTAATAACTGCCAGGATCTTGTCTGCTTAGGGGAGGGGTGTCCAAAGTGCGGCCCGGGGGCCATTTGCGGCCCGCAGGTCATTTTTTAACGGCCCCACGGCACATTTTAAAAATACGATTGAAAAAAATAAAAAACATTAAAAGTGGTATTTAAAGAGCAAACAGGTGAAATGTAACAAGAAAATGTAGCAATGTTTACTCTAATCACACAAAGCTGCCATGTAGGCTGTTTTTTTCTTTAAAAAATAATAATGAATCAAAATCAATGTCATTTTGAATTATTGACCTATTCAAGGCTCCAATTACGTCACATTAAATATTTTGAGATATTTTTTGGGGGAAAATGTTGCATATTTTGTGTTTGCCATGTAAATGATAATGATAAATGGGTTATACTTGTATAGCGCTTTTCTACCTTCAAGGTACTCAAAGCGCTTTGACAGTATTTCCACATTCACCCATTCACACACACATTCACACACTGATGGAGGGAGCTGCAATGCAAGGCGCTACCAGCAGTCATCAGGAGCAAGGGTGAAGTGTCTTGCCCAAGGACACAACAGACGTGACTAGGATGGTAGAAGGTGGGGATTGAACCCCAGTAACCAGCAACCCTCCGATTGCTGGCACGGCCACTCTACCAACTTCGCCACGCCGTCCCCAAAAAATAAAAAAAATTGCTGTTTTTTTTTAAGAAGGGCCTAAAACGAACAAACAAAAAACATAAACAACAATACAACTTATAATTGACAGATAGATCTGAAGTTGATCGAGATTATTGTGTTAAAAGTAAACAGTAAAAAAAAAAAAATTATAATTTATTTTTTAACACTTTAATGAGTAGGACCCTTTTGGATCCCCTACAATTGTAGTGTGATTAGTTTTTAAGTGTAATTGCTCAAAAATTAATAATGAATGAATTAAAATCAATGGTGTTATGAGTAATTGACCTTTTTAAGGCTCCAATTATTATATAATCTTTCAAATATCCCACTTAAAAATTTTATTGGGTGAAATTATTGCATATGTTGTGTTTTTTTCATTAAAAAAAAGGATTTTCTTTGACAAAAAGAGCATACAATTTAAATCTTTAAAAAATGTTATATTGACAGATAGACCTAATGTTGATCTAGAGATTTAAAAACTTAAATAATAACACAAATAATAATACTGAATAATGGCACATTTTTTAATTTTTGGACCAAAACCCTTTGGGATCCCCGGGATCAACCCTGAGTGGAAGCCTAAATGTATATTTTTTTATACATATATTGTATTGGTTTTTAAAATAAAAAATATCAAAATGGCCCCTTTTTCAATGTGCGGCCCTCAGTGGAAAAAGTTTGGACACCCCTGGCTTAGGGGCACTGCAGTTCTTTTGATCAGCAAATAATACTAATAATAATCAAGAAGCATAATGAAAAGTGGTGAAACTTGGAGTTGCATGTGTGATACTTGGATGGAAAGACAAAAAAGTCAATATTGAAAATATAGTGTTACCTTGGTTTTTATCATTAAGCCGTTCCAAAGGGTTTGTTGAAAAGCAATAATTATTTTCCCTTTTGAAAATAATTCATATCCAATTAATCCGTTTCTGAAACCTAATATGTTAACACACAACACTGTTTTATAGAGAATAATTATAGTTCTACAACAATATTTATATGAAGGACAAATTAAGTGGATACATTAACATTTATCGTCACATTCACCCTTATTAAACACTCTGGTTGGCAAAGAAGGCAATGGGGGAGGATGGGAGGGGACATCCACCTGGGTGGCACATTTGTACTTAGCTGCGTTACAATCTCTTTGGTGTTGTTTGTCAGGATCCCAGGATGCAGAGACAGCAGGCAAAGTGTAGGTAAAAACTGTTTTATGAGAGAAAACACAAAAGTAGCACAGCAGGGAAGTGCACAAGTAACCAGACATAGGAATCATAGGGGAAGCTATGTTGCCAAGTGAAATTCGTTACATACAGGGGAAAGTGGAGAGGTTTCAAGGTAAAATAACTGAGAAACGCAAGCAGACAATAAGTGGGACAAAAAATAATAGCACTGGACAGGAGATAATACAAAATACAGGGAACTAATAATAATGTCCAAACTGTCTAGTGGGATCCTAAAAAGGGCTGCAAAATTTTGAGAGAAAAAAAAAAAATTGCTATTTTATCTCCAAAATTGCGATTCGATTTGCGATGTTTATATTTTATACAAGAAAATGTATAAACGTGCAAAAATAACGAGTGAAGGAAGACCTGTTACTTTTAAATTGTCAGTCAACATATTCTTGCCTCAAGGTGCCACACAGAACAAATGCAATAATTTACTTTAAAACATATTTGGCTTTTTGCAGACAGACTCAGAGCTTTTGTCTACATCATGCTCTTAAAGGGGAACTTCACTTTTTATGGAATTTTGCCTATCGTTCACAATCCGTATGAGGGACAAAAAGATTAAAAAAATGTTTTTGCATTCTAATTTGTATTAATTGGCTTGTTCTTGGTAGCTGGCAATGCAGCAAATGGGAGACACGTGTTCTTGTCTCTCATGATTGTGAAATTATTATTGCTAAATAAAATAAAAAAAAGTGCACTTCTTCATAAACTGAAGAAGTAATCGATAGAAACTATGCAATGCTTGTAATGTAATGTTATTATAATATATAAAAATGGTAGTTACTATTTAAAAGGATATTACTGTAGAATTGTTTACCATTGTACTGGAATTGGAAAGTAAATAACTTTTACTTGTCCAAAATAAATTAAAAAAACAAAACAATAGACTCTAATTTCCGTAAGCAATAATTTTACTTAAATAAATATTGAACATCTTAAAGTGCTTTTTTTTCCAGTTGGAAAAACAAGGTGAAGTTGTCTTTGTGTTTGTTGCCATCACATGATCACAGCATTCCCTCTTGTTTGTCCATGCTGATGGACGTATATTGCGTATCCGATTTGAAGCTGAAATATTACCACGATGGGACATATGGCTTTGTAATCATATTTTTCTTCTCCTAACTTTTTTTTACTTAGCAACACTGGCGAGTCACGAGTAGCGAGGCTGTATGGGCTTCCAGTGTGTGTAAAGCTGGCGCTCCACTCACCATGGCGATGATTGTGAATGACTGAAGGGAGGGATCACAGCGTTCAGTGGCAAACATGTCTGTCACTCAAATGCCGGTGACAGCGGGCGACAAAAACGTCATCATCTTGCGGTCAACTATTGCACTAATTAAAAACTCGATCTCAATTAATCGTGCATCCCTACGAGTTATTTCTTGAATTCATTGTTTCTCACCTTATTCGTGACTCGCAGCCTTTTTTGACCCCATTGCGGCTTATTCCACAGCCGATGTCGATTGTTTTAAAACGTGCGGTAATTGAGTCACTGACTAAACTAAAACGGAGGTGTATGAAAAACTGTACAGAGAAAATACTTTAAATGAGTCATGTTAGAGTCTCAAAAAATATGAAGAGAGCTTAAAGGGTACCTAATATCCCTGTTATAAATAAATAAATGATAAATGGGTTATACTTGTATAGCGCTTTTCTACCTTCAAGGTATTCAAAGCGCTTTGACAGTATTTCCACATTCACCCATTCACACACACATTCACACACTGATGGCGGGAGCTGCCATGCAAGGCGCTAACCAACAGCCATCAGAGGCAAAGGGTGAAGTGTCTTGCCCAAGGACACAACGGACGTGACTAGGATGGTAGAAGGTGGGGATTGAACCCCAGTAACCAGCAACCCTGCGATTGCTGGCACGGTCACTCTACCAACTTCGCCACGCCGCCCCACAATGTTATTTTCTAAGACACCTAGTGGTGGAAATCAGTTTTGCAGTGTGTGTTGTATTTTGACCCTCCTGTCTCTCTAGTGAGGGTGTGTTTCAGAGAGCAGTAGAGAACAGTTGAGAGCAGATGTCAAACAAACAGGACGTACTGCAGGCTTTAAGCTTTCTTTTCGACTTTGAAGGTCTAAACCTGTAAGTTTATGAGAATGTAACATGCATATGTATATTGTGACACATTAGTTGTGCATTTTCAGTTTAAGACTGCTTTAGTAAGATATTTGTGCCCATTGTTTAAAGCTAATTACTGGCAGCATTTTGTTGGTTTGGATGCTACGTAAACATGTATGTTGTATATAGACGTATGCTGAATGTAAAATGTTTGTTTATGTGTTTTTGTTCACAGTTTTACAAAATATACGATTGATCCTTCACTAAAAAGACCTAAACTACACTAGATGCTTGGGACTCTTTTTTTCATCAAGGATTATATCATGTTAGCTATCTGCTAAGCTAACCAACAAAAAGCAAGAGCAGAATAGTAAAAAGGCTTAACATTCAGTCTGCTTACAAAGGAAAGTGAGCCATTACAACTGCAGACCAGAAAGACATTCAACAACATATCATGGATGATCGAGGTGCACCTTCTGAACGCTCCAGTCGTACTAATCACTCTGGCAGCTCTAGTCATGGATCACACGGTTTGGTTGTCAGAGCACGAGCCAGAGCCGAAGCTGCAAGAATCATGGCTACATTTGCGCAAAGACAAGCAGACATGCAAATCGAGCAGGCACGGATTGAAGCTGAACAATCAAAGAAAAAAGCGGAGATCGAAGCTGAACAAACAAAGAAAAAAGCGGAGATTGAAGCTGAACAGCATTGTAGCGCAGCTGAAGTACAAGCTAGCCTTGACGCGCTGAAGGTACGGACTGCTGCTGCAGCAGCATGCGCTGAGGCTGAAGTCTTGGAAGCCTATGAGGATGAAGTTGGGGAGCCTTCAAGGCAAAGTGTAACAGGTCTGGCTCCCTATTCCTCACAGCAACGCACTAGGGAATATGTGCAACAACATCATGGTCAGCAACAACTCCGGCATCCAATACAAAAAGCCCTTTATTCACCAGAGCGCCAGCAGTACATGGACAACAGTGATTACGTCTTATCACCAAAGTGCCAGCAATACATGGACAACGGTGATATGGAAATGCACGGTATGGATGTAAGCAGTTGTTCAGAAAAAAGCAACTCTTTAATTTTTTGCACAAATGGCAAGAGGAACGCCAGAGCAGACCCACCACCCACAGCCGACAACGCCGTGGAAGTCCTGGGAAATTCCCTCAAGAAAGATATTTCACCCACCAACTTCACTTCGCACGCCCCCGAGACCAGCAGCCTAGCCACCAAGGTGCATTTAACTACATGCCCCCACGTGATCAATCAAACTTAGACCAATACCTCATTCGCAAAGAAATAATTAGCACTGGTCTCCTGATGTTTGATGATAAACCTGAGAACTACTGGGCATGGAAGGCTTCCTTTATCAATGCCATTGGCAGCTTGAACCTCACCTACAGCCAGGAGTTAGATTTAATGTCCAAGTGGCTGGGACCAAAGTCTGCAGAGTTGGCCAAACGAATCCGTTCAGCCCACATCCATGAAGCTAAAGAAGGACTCTCAATGTTGTGGAAGAGGCTGGAGGAATGCTATGGGTCAGCTGAAATCATTGAAGATGCTATGTTGAAGAGGTTAGAGGAATTTCCAAGGATTGCAAATAAGGACAACCAAAAATTACAGGAACTAGGAGATCTATTGCTAGAGCTGGAAGCAGCAAGAAGAGATGGATTCCTACCTGGACTTTCTTACCTCAACACTCCCCGGGGAGTCACTCCTATAGCGCAGAAGCTCCCTATATACCTTCAGGAGAAGTGGATCTCAGTTGGCTCGAAATATAAGGAAGACTTTCAAGTTCGATATCCTCCTTTTCACGTCTTTGTAAAGTTTATTCAAGATCAAGCAAAGATACGAAATGACCCCAGCTTTTCTGAGCTTGATGGTGGTTCAAACAGGACAGATAAACTACAGAAAGAAATCAAACAATCTGTGTTCACCAGAAAAACTGATGTGTCCAAAGCAGATGCAGGCAAGCAAAACAAGGAGGAGAAAAGGGTTGAAGATCCAGACAGAGTGTGTCCTTTACATAATAAGCCCCATCCTCTAAGAAAATGTTATGGCTTCCGCAACAAGAGCTTAGAGGAACGGATAGCCTACCTCAAAGAGAAACACATCTGTTTCAAGTGTTGCGCCTCAACAAGACACTTTGCCAAGGACTGTGATAAAACTGTGCAGTGCAAAGAGTGTGACAGTAGTAGGCACCCAACTGCTTTACACCCTGGCCCAGCAGTAAGAAAACCAGAGAGCTCTGCTGTCATCAAAGATCAAGGCGGGGAGCGAGACGAGAAAGAGCCTCCAGAGGTCAAGTCAAAATGCACG
Source organism: Entelurus aequoreus (assembly GCF_033978785.1). NCBI lineage: Eukaryota > Metazoa > Chordata > Actinopteri > Syngnathiformes > Syngnathidae > Entelurus > Entelurus aequoreus. Next base: position 28,937,693 of record NC_084749.1, read on the forward strand.
GAGGTGTGCGGGAAGGCAGTTGGCGCCCGATCATGCTCCAAAATATGCTTGGTCCGTGTATACCCTGCAAGTCAACGAGAGAAAGCTGTTAAAGCATATGCTGTCCTCGATGAGCAGAGTAACAGGTCGCTGGCCAAGAGTGAGCTATTTGACCTGTTTGGCATTGGATCAGGTGCCACTCCTTACACCCTTAAAACATGTGCAGGGGTCATGGAAACATCAGGAAGATGCGCAAATAATCTTATTGTAGAGTCAATAGATGGCAGTGTACAGATCCCACTGCCAACATTAATTGAGTGTGATATGATGCCCGATGACCGTGCAGAGATCCCCTCAGCAGAAATAGCACATCATTATCCGCACCTCAAGCCAGTGGTAGATAAAATACCAGCTATAGATCCTGACGCAGATATTGTCATGCTTCTCGGCAGAGACATCCTACGTGTACACAAAGTACGTAGACAGTACAATGGACCCAACAATGCACCATATGCTCAGAAATTGGACCTCGGCTGGGTCATTGTCGGAGACGTATGTCTAAAGGGAGTCCACAAGCCAAGCAGCATTAATGTCTATAGGACCAATGTCCTACCTAATGGACGGACGTCGTTCCTGAGTCCATGTACAAGTGTTATTCATGTGAAAGAAAAGTTCGACAAGAACACACCAAGGTCACGTAAAGAGACAGGTCTCCTGGAAGATGACACTGATGAACTTGGAAGCAACATATTTGAGAGGACAAAGGAGGATGAAAAAATAGCATGGTCTATTGATGACAAAGCCTTCCTTGAGATCATGGACAACAATGTCTACATGAATGATGCTAACACCTGGGTAGCACCCTTACCATTCCGTTTCCCAAGACAACGTCTGCCGAACAATAGAGAGCAAGCGGCAAAACGACTGTCATCTCTATGTCGCACACTGGAAAGAAAGCCAGTTATGAAAGAACAATACACAGAGTTCATGCAGAAAATATTTGAGTCAGGACAAGCAGAGCTAGCTCCACCATTGAAGGAGAAGCAAGAGTGCTGGTACTTACCAACCTTTGGTGTCTATCACCCTCAAAAGCTGGATCAAATACGCGTGGTGTTTGATTCTAGTGCTAAACACGGAGGCATTTCCCTCAACAACGTCCTCTTGAAAGGACCAGACCTGAATAATACCCTTCTTGGAGTCCTTATTCGCTTCCGCAGAGAGCCGGTTGCAGTGTCCACCGACATACAGCAGATGTTTTACTGTTTCACAGTCTGGAAAGAACACTGTGACTTTCTAAGATTCTTGTGGTCCGAAGACAACGACTTCACAAAACCAGTGACTGAATACCGAATGACGGTGCATGTGTTCGGTAACAGCCCTTCGCTAGCTGTGGCCATTTATGGCTTGAGAAGGGCAGCTGAAGAGGGAGAGAGAGAACATGGTACAGATGCCAAGCAGTTCATAATGAGGAACTTCTATGTAGATGATGGGCTTGCATCATTCTCCAATGCTGAGGAAACCATCACCGTACTGTCAAATGCAAGGGAGATGTTGGCACAGTCAAGCATCAGGCTACATAAGATAGCATCTAACAGCAACACTGTTTTGGATGCTTTCCCCCCAGAAGACCTTGCCAAAGGCCTTAAGGATCTCGACCTGACATCTGATCCACTACCACTCCAACGCAGTTTAGGCCTCAGATGGGACCTTCAAACAGACAGTTTCTCCTTCTGTGTGTCTGACAAAGAAAAGCCATTTACAAGAAGGGGAATCCTTTCAGTGGTCAACAGTCTCTATGATCCCTTGGGGTTCGTGGCACCTGTCACAGTTCAGGGCAAGGCACTCGTGAGAGATGTCTCCACAGAAGAGTATGATTGGGACACTCCGCTACCAGAAGACAAAGCAATCCAGTGGAATGACTGGAAAGATTCCCTGAAGGAACTTATGCAGCTCCAGATCCAGAGAACCTACATCTCTGTTTCTCTGCTCGCCACAGTATACAGAGAGATTCGTGTGTTCTCAGATGCATCAACTATGGCTATATCAGCTGTAGCATACCTCAGGGCATTCGATACAGAAGGACACAGCCATGTCGGGTTTATCATGGGGAAATCCAAGCTGGCTCCACGTCCTGCTCACACTGTCCCTCGTTTGGAATTGTGTACAGCCGTCTTGGCGGTGGAAATTGCAGAGACGATAATGGATGACATCGATGTAGAGATTCACAAAGTCAAGTTCTACACAGACAGCAAGATCGTACTGGGCTACATACATAATGTGTCCAGAAACTTCTATGTCTACGTGGCAAACAGAGTGACAAGAATAAGAAGGTCCTCTACCCCAGAGCAATGGCACTACATCAACACCAAACTTAATCCTGCAGATCACGGATCTAGGTCTGTCTCAGCGGCTCTCCTACCAGATACCAACTGGCTGACAGGTCCAGCTTTTCTAAGAAATCCAGAAGTAGATGAAGTTCCACAGCCAGAGGCATTTAACCTTCTGCATCCTGAGACTGATGTAGAAGTTCGCCCTCACGTTTCAACCTATGCTACGAAAGCCACAAGTGGACTTATTGGCTCTCACCGGTTTGAAAGATTCTCCAGCTGGAAATCTCTTACTCGAGCAATAGCCAAGCTTGTCCAAAAGACTAGAGTCTTCTGGAAAACTTCAGACGGTATCCAGAGAAAAGATGAACTCCGTCAAGCAAGACTGGTCATATTGAAAACAACACAACAAGATGTGTACAAAGAGGAAATGAAAAGCCTAGCAAAGGGTGAAGAGTTGTCTCGACACAGTCCGCTGAAGAGTTTGGATCCCATCTTTGACGATGAAGGATTGCTGAGAGTCGGAGGTCGGAATTCATCAGCAGACATGACCTGGGAAGAAAAGCATCCGATCATTCTTCCAAAAGACAATCACATATCTACCTTGTTGGTACGATACTACCACGAACAAGTGGCCCATCAAGGCAGACACTTCACTGAAGGCGCAGTTCGGACAGCTGGACTGTGGATAACAGGAAGTAAGAGACTTGTGTCAAGTGTGATAAACAAATGTGTCACCTGCAAAAGAATGAGAGGAAAGCTTGAAAAACAGAAAATGTCTAACTTACCTGCGGATAGACTTACCTTGAAACCTCCTTTCACGAACGTAGGACTGGACGTCTTTGGGCCTTGGACCATCTCAGCGCGCAGGACAAGAGGTGGATATGCAGAGAATAAATGCTGGGCAGTCATGTTCACCTGTCTGAGTACACGAGCGGTACACATCGAGCTCATAGAGACAATGTCAACCTCCAGTTTCATTAATGCCTTAAGGAGATTCACCGCCATCAGAGGGCCTGTGAGACTCCTGCGTTCCGATCAAGGCACAAACTTTATTGGAGCTTGCAGAGAACTGCAAATAAACTCTGAAGACCCGCAGTTGAAAGCTCACTTGCAGGACAAAGGCTGTACCTGGATATTCAATCCGCCACATTCCTCTCATATGGGAGGTGTGTGGGAAAGGATGATCGGCATTGCACGCCGCATTTTGGATGCTATGTTGCTTAAGGACAACTGTCGCCTCTCCCACGAGGTACTTGTGACACTCATGAGTGAAATCATGGCAATCATGAATGCAAGGCCTCTAGTTCCAGTATCGTCTGATCCTGACATGCCAGCAGATCTCACGCCCGCAATGTTGCTTACTCAAAAGACTGATCCAGTATCTGCTCCTCTAGGGAACATGGATCTGAAAGATCTCTATAACAAGCAATGGAGGCAAGTTCAAAGTCTAGCCGAAACTTTCTGGAAACGTTGGAGACAAGAGTACTTGGCGACCCTTCAGCCACGCAGGAAGTGGAAGTCAGAAAGACCAAACTTGCAAGTAGGCGATGTGGTACTCCTCAAAGACACTCAAGTAAAGAGGAATGAGTGGCCCACCGGCATCATTGAGGAAACCTTCCCCAGCCGTGACGGAATGATTCGAAAAGTGAATGTGAAGATCATCAAACAGGGTACCCCTAAGGTTTATTCCAGACCCGTTTCAGAGGTCGTACTGCTCCTCAGTAAAAAGACATAGTGGTATCTTAAAATACCAGACGGGGAGTGTTATGCCCCACAATGTTATTTTCTAAGACACCTAGTGGTGGAAATCAGTTTTGCAGTTTGTGTTCTATTTTGACCCTCCTGTCTTGCCGTAGTCAGCTTAGTGAGGGTGTGTTTCAGAGAGCAGTAGAGAACAGTTGAGAGCAGATGTCAAACAAACAGGACGTACTGCAGGCTTTAAGCTTTCTTTTCGACTTTGAAGACTTTGAAGGTCTAAACCTGTAAGTTTATGAGAATGTAACATGCATATGTATATTGTGACACATTATTTGTGCATTTTCAGTTTAAGACTGCTTTAGTAAGATATTTGTGCCCATTGTTTAAAGCTAATTACTGGCAGCATTTTGTTGGTTTGGATGCTACGTAAACATGTATGTTGTATATAGACGTATGCTGAATGTAAAATGTTTGTTTGTGTTTTTGTTCACAGTTTTACAAAATATACGATTGATCCTTCACTAAAAAGACCTAAACTACACTAGACGCTTGGGACTCTTTTTTTCATCAAGGATTATATCATGTTAGCTATCTGCTAAACTAACCAACAAAAAGCAAGAGCAGAATAATCCCTCTCATCTCATGCCCTTCCGCCTGCTCTGATGTCTATAAAATAGACATGTCTGTGTTTACACATTTTTTTTGTTTTTTACATTTTCACCAAAGCATATCCAATACATGTAGATTAGAATCATCATAGGTCCCCTTTAAAAACAAACATGGCAGTCAAGCGCTGCTAAAAAGCCTCACAGTATTGATTGCTTAGGTATAAAAGTCAGCCATTATGAGCATGAAAAATACCGTGGTTAATGGGGCAAAAGTGGTTTTGAAGGGAATTAAAGAAAACGATGATTTGCCTTTTAACTTTTTGGTCATGTTTTTTTTTCCTCGCTCCTAATCTATAAGCGCTCCAGACGAGAGCTGCAGCAGATACAGAGCAGAAAATGGGGCAAGAACAAGTCATGTCTCCATACCTACGGGCCATGTGTTATAATTTCCAACTCAGTGCGCTCTGTCAAGTCAGCTGTTACACGTGCGCTGAGAGAGGCGGCTGGCGTTTTGTAAGGAGATAAAGCCTCAGGATTGTTGCGTGGGGGAGAAGAGGAAAGATAAACTGCAGCTTTTACACATGGCACATATGCACTTACAAATCTAAATGTTCCTCTTCGCTGATGCTCGTAATAAAACGTGTAAAAAAAACAACTATTCGCTGAGCTTCCACTTTAAATGTTCCTCTGAGATAAATGTTCTATTGCTGTGTTGGACTGTATACATGACTTTGATTAATTCAATTTTAACAATATAAAATAGTAAGAACATGCAATATTCATTGGATTAACAGACCTAGGGATGTATAGTATAATTTATTTGAAAACACTATTGTTTAATTTGTGCTGAATTTTTTTTTGTTGACGTTTAGATGCACACTGCATGCCCTGTGGAATATATTGCAGTTGTCTAGGAATGTGCATGCATGCATTTGTCTTCTTGCTTTTCAATCTCATTAAGTTCATTGAATTAAATGGTGCCTTTACATAACTGTTTAGTTTAGTGTCTTAAATAAGCAATTATATTTCGATATGTCTTGCTTTTGTTTCCTTACAATAGTGGATTTTCAACTGATGACAAAACAGTTAAGAAACACATAGACGTTTCCCTTTGTCATGAATGTCTATGAATTTGTCTATGAATATGAATATTCTCATTGATCCAGTTCAATGTATCCTCATGGCATTCAATCGATCACAACTGGACTGTTTAGGTTATCTTGGAACTCTTTCCGTCTCTCATACAAGCAAGCTCCATCAGTTTTTGGTCAAAAACTAGACTGATGAGCGCTATAGTTTGAGGTGATGGCATTGGATCCAAAGTATTTGTCCTCTAAGGTCGTGGTAACCCCTCAATCAAGAATGGTTTTGCTTTTTTGAGATGTAGAACTACAGTCTAACGAGGGGGATGCCACCTAAACGACTGTTGTTGATTGGCAAAGGTCTACATTGCAAACTAGTGAAACCACGTCCCCTCAGCTAGAGTTATCTTATCTTTGGATGGGTACCAAATTCAATACTTGTAAAGGTACCGAACTGAATTCCGTCGGTACTGCCAGGTAACAATTCATGTCAAATAAAAAACATATCTTATTTAGATACCGTTGTCGCACATGACATCACGTCCGGTTGTAGACTCAAGCACTTAGCAGGGAAATAGGCATATTTGTAGAACACTGCCTCTAGGTAAATTTGCAGTTTTCGACACCAACAAAGCAAGCAAAAGTAAGGCTCCAGTTTTCAAAATGTGTGAACTTAATGCTCATTTATATTGTATATGCCATATACATCCTATTGATTAGCTTTAGCAATTTTACATGGCGATTTCAACATCTTCAAATGTGGTAATGAAAACTACAACTAAGATGCACGTTACAATCAAAAGGGCTTCAAAAAGTGTGATACTACAGTATAAACACTTTGTATGACTCAACAAAAGATAAGACCAGCACTTTCAACTTGTTGTATTGTCACACTAAGGACAAACTGAAATGGATGAGACTCAGAAGTGGAAGAAAACAAGACAGCACAGTTATGATTATCAGCTCAGTGTTAAATGTTAAACAACAACATGAAATTTTAGTATTCAACAAATGAGCATGTATTACCATGTGAACACACACAATAGTACCATAAATTGGTACCAATGAGTCATATCTAGTTTTTGAGCATGAACTAATGAAGCGTGCTTGGATGAGACTTCTCCTTCAAACTTTTTTTTAAGACAACCTCAACAGTCCAGTTACGATCGATCCATTGCCCTGTCAATACATTCACCAGGATGAATGAGAATATTCATGAACCGTAGCTTTACGGTCAATTATGTTTCATAACAGTAAGTGATAAATAACAATTTTTTGCAATTATTTTAATTGTGTGCTATCTCTCTAAAGACAACTGAGTCTTGTCCAATTGAGAGTGTGGTTCAGTTACTTGAGTAGCATCAGAATGCAGGGCTACTATTACTGTTGTCACTTCTGTTAATCTTCTCATGAGACTTCATTAGGGCCTTCATTTCAGTCTTCCTAATGGCTAGGCTGCTGTTAATTAGAAAGATTGAAGCAGGATTTGAACCAAAGGTTTATACTACTGTAACTTGCCGGGGCTTAGAGTGAGAGGAAAGGGAATGAACCGCAATACTTTCTGCAGGAGTAGTTGGCTAAAAAGTTCAGAAAACTACCGTAATTTCTGGGCCATAGAGCGCACCTAAATATAAGCAGCACCCAACATAATTTTTGTACAAATGTTATTTTGTACAAATTTTGGCTGCACTCATATATAAGTCGCATATGTACACACTTCCGGGTCGTGCACATTTTGTTGTTTTTTGTCTACATGATGAGGGTGAGTCCATAAAGCACTAAATGGCTGACTGAATGACTGTGTGAGTGTATTTGATTCAACAACAACAATTTCATTGGTCCGCCTTGACCGGTTTCAGCAATTTCATTGGTCTGATGTGACGAGGCTAAATTTATTGGCGGCATGTGAAGCTTGTGAACCTGGAAAATCTACAGGTTCTAAGCGCAGAGTTCAAAGCATGGGGAAAAAGTAGAGTCTTATAGTCCAAAAGAAACAGTAAGATGATTTGATTACAAGGTAATGTTAAGTGCAGCAATATGTTTTCTTTATTTGATGATATTATGATGTAAATGTTTGTGCTAATGTCAGCATCGCCGCAAAAGGGCAAGGGCTGAAGCTGCACGTGTAAAAGCTACATATGCGAAGCGGCAAATAAAGATAACAGTTGAAAAAGCCTGTGTGGATGCCACATTAAACGCATTAAGAGGAAGGTGAAGCCGAAGCTTTGTTAGCGGCTGCACAAGTGTTCGAAGCAGCCGCATACCAAGAAGATAGTATAAAAGGGCCTTACATGCACCTCAAGCATCAGATGTTTTGCACCTCACACAATCTCAAAATGTCATTGCCAGGCTCAAATTAGCAGCTCACAACCCCTTCAAATTCCAACCCAACATGGGAACCAGCCCACAAGTCTCACCCAGTTAACTGCTTACGATCATCTACCACACTGCAGCAACAAAACTGATCGATCACAGGGGCCTCTAAGCACACCTAATGACATTTCTGATCTTGTCACCTACCTAGCTGGCCGTGACCTAAATTGATCGGGGCTAGAGATGTTCGACAATCGACCAGAAAAATACCTGTCTTTGAAAGCTATCTTCTGCAATGCAGTTGAGGGGTTGAAGCTTAAACCAAGTGAAGAGCTTGATCTACTAATCAAGTGGCTTTGTGAAGATGCACTGCAACATGCAAAACGAATTAAAAGTAGAGCATGCTAACGACCTGACAATGGTGTGGCAGCGGTTATATGAGAGTTACGGTTCTCCCAAGGCTATTGAAGCATCTTTTTTCACGGGACTAAAGAATTTCCCCAAAATCCATAACAAAGAATACCATCAATTACCATCGATTACTTCGTGGACTTCATGAAGAAGATTGTTCGTAACGATCATGCGGAAGTTGCACCTGCACTGGAAGAGGACTAAGTGGGTTGGTACCTACCAAGCTTTAGAATCTATCACCCCAGAAAGCCGGGACAGATCAGGGTTGTGTTCGACTCAAATGCACAGCACAACCACTTCGCTTTGAACGATGCGTTGCTCCAAGGTCCAGATTCAAACAACAGTCTGATTGGGGTCCTACAGTCATTTAGAAGTGAACCAGTTGCCATTATGTTTGACATTCAGCAGATGCTCTACAGCTTATTGGTCAGAGAAGATCATTGTGACTACCTTAGGTTCTTGTGGTTTCGTGACCATGATCCACGGTCTACATGTTCGGCAACAGCCCTTCGCCAGCGGTGGCAAAGTATGGGTGAAGGAGGACTGCCATGGAAGGAGAGCAAGAGTTTGGTGCTGAAACTCGACGCTTCTTGGAACGTAATTTCTATGTGGACGATGGGCTGAAATCATTGACGTGCTGAAAAGGACACAAGACATGTTAGCCCAGTCAAACCTCAGACTCCACAAAATCAGTTCCGACGTGTCAGATGTCATGAAAGCTTTTCCAGGAGAAGACCTCGCTAAAGGCCTACGAGACCTTGACATTGGTCAGGATTCTCCTCCACTACAACATAGTCTAGGTCTGAGATGGGATCTACTTACAGACAATTTAATCTTTAATGTAGCAGTGGATGAGAAGCTTTTCACACGACGTGGTGTACTTTCGACCATCAACAGCTTGTTTGACCCCCTAGGATTTGCTGCACCGGTCAGTATTCGTGGGCAGACTATCCTCAGAGAGCTTACCACTGACACCTGTGAATGGGAAGGCGCTATAAACGCTGCAGGCCTTTGGATAGTAGGAGGAAAGAGAAAACCAGCAGAATCCACGTCTATGATACATGTCGTAAGTTAACCAATTTAGTAGGGGCCTGTAAAGTATCACAAATTAATTCTGAAGGATGCAAGAACAAGAACGGTGTGAACTGACAGTGTGACATATTTCAGTGTGGTTTGTAATTAGCTGTTATTAGCACCCTCTACTTGTAATGTTGATTTGTCCCCAGTCAACAAATACTGTTGTAAACATTGAAGCGGCCATTTTGATGACTGCAGTGAATTGTGAAGGCAGCTAAATTCAATCTTCCTCCATCCTTTTTGGTTTGCTAATCAAGAAGCACAATCTGTAAGTTTATTTGTCTAGTTATGTGATTAGGGAATGTTTAGTTTTGTACCTGTTTGGTAAACAGGTATAAAATAATGTCAATAGAGCTTATCTTTGTTTGTAAACATGTAACCAAGAGTACATTTGTATTGTTTTACAGTTTTACACGGCTTGAAGAGTGTTTAGCTTGCCGCATAGCTGTGTATATGAACGCACAGTGAGGGCAGAAGATGTAGTGAAGTGAATTATATTTATACAGTGCTTTTTTCTAGAGACTCTCTCTTTACATAGTGAAAGCCATTATCTACATCTTTAAGCTACATTTAAATCAGTGCGGGTGGCACTGGGAGCAGGTGGCAGCGTCTTGCCCAAGGACACAACGGCAGTGACAAGGATGGGAAGCGAGGATCGAACATGGAACCCTCAAGTTGCTGGCACGGCCGCTCTACAACCAAACCACGAATGTTATTTTAAGGGACGTTGATCAAAACAATACAAATTGGGGGTGTACCGATCCTATATTGATATTAAATATTGGTCAGATATCAGCAAAAAAACAAGTATCAGATGATATCAGCTTGCATCCAAAGTGTTCGATATAATCTCAGATTCAAACAGTCCTGCAGCGCATTTACTTGTGTAAAGCTAGAGAGCTAGTAAACATCTATATGTTAAGGTTGGTCTTTTCTTGTACTTAGTGAAGTCATCTACAAAAGGTAAAAATGTTAGGCTGTAAGCTACAGGAGCTAGCAGCTACACAACAGACGTACGAAATAATAGGACGTATGAATAAATATTGCAGTCTAAAACTTCTCATGTCAATACAAACAGGTATCAAATAATTATAGTTACATATTACTTACAGATACAAGGCGGAGAAGTTTATTAGAAAGTAAACAGCAACAGAGTCATTCAACTCCCTGTAATGACCCTAATTTAATGATCACTATGTGTTGCCAACATACTTGCCAACCCTCCCGATTTTTTCGGGAGACTCCCGAATTTCTCCCGATTTCAACCCGAATAACAATATTGGGGGCGTGCCTTAAAGGCGCTTTCCTTTAGTGTCCTCTGCAACCTGTAGTCACGTCCGCTTTTCCTCCATACATACAGACACACAATATATATGCGGCTTTAACATACACATAGGTGAATGCAACGCATACTTGATCAACAGCCATACAGGTCACACTGAGGGTGACCGTATAAACAACTTTAACACTGTTAGAAATATGCACCACACTGTGAACCCACACCAAACAAGAATGACAAACACATTTCGGAAGAACATCCGCACCGTAACACAACATAAACACAACAGAACAAATACCCATAACTCCTTGCAGCACTAACTCTTCTGGGACGCTACAATATACACCCCCGCTACCCTCCCCCCCCCCCCCCCCCCATCTCCCGAATTCGGAGGTCTCAAGGTTGGCAAGTGTGGTTGCCAAACACAAATCAACACTCCACTTAAGAAGCATAAATCTGCCATAAGTTTAGCGTTTTTCATACCTACCATTGGTCTCTAACTCTGAATAAACTCATTTGATCAAATCTGTTCTAACATTCCACCCTACAAAATAATATCATAAACTACATCTAAGATGCACTTTACAATCACATAACCTGATACGTAGATCGTATCAGGTTAATATCAGTATCGGTCAACACTCAAGGGTCCAATATCCATATCGTATCAGAAGTGGAAAAGTCGAATTAGGACACCCCTAATACATATAGTGGTAGCCTAAGAGTTTTGCACATTACTATATTTTTGTGACTAAATTTAGAAAAAAAAAGAAGCATGCAATAAATGAAAGAAAAAATACCATTTAGAATAAAATGATAACATCTGCCATCACTCGTGCAGTTTATTGCACACGTTTCCAAAACGATGCTTCCCTGCTGCAACATGCTTTTATTTCGCTCTAGCAAGGTCTTGGGGGATGTGTTTGAAAAGAACTTTGGGCTAAGTTGTGTTTCCTTCTCTCTTGCTCCTCCTTGTCAGCTGCGAGTGATCACTACCTCATAGGCAACAACATCACAGTCGCCGTCTTGGGGATAGTCATTCCTATCGGTGAGTTATCTCCACTTCTAACTGTGTTGTTTGCTTTTTTTGCTTGCCTGCTTTCCCTCCTGGCTTCTTCTATGATTGTTGTGTGATAGTCACGTGTATCTGTGTGTGTGTGCATGAGTGTGACTTAAAAAGTCTTGATGAGTCCACCTGCTGGATTAATATGACTTAATTTGTGGTTTTAAAGACATAACATCTAGGGGTTGTAGCAGAAACATATTTATAAAACGCTGTGCTATTATTCTATAATACAGCCCCCAGGCCCATGGTAAGAATAAGCCATTATAGGACAGTCAGTCTGGTGGCCTTTGTAATGTTCACTTTATGTCATCATTAAAAGGTTTCCAGCATGTGGGCAATTCAGTTTATGCTTTCTCATCACATTTTGACCGGCTACAAAGCCACTCTGAGCCTACAGTGTGTTCCCACAGCAATCCATCGTGTGTCATGACCCAGTTCTTGAACCCAGATTGTCAATTTGCTGGAAATCAGATTTTGAAATGGATAAGGCAGCTAAAAGGCCAAATGAAAATTGATTTTGGGGGGAGGGGTGTTGTAGTTCTGCTTTTATTTTAAGTTCTTATTTGAGCTCCAACAATGTCAGCTTAGTGCATAAAACCACCACATGAAAAACCCTGAACAAAACTAAATACGCTTTTGTTTTGACTCCTATATTTCCACACACTAAGTACAAAAAAATTATTAAGCCGCACGCACCAAATTTTAAAAGAAAAAAATATTTTTACATACCGTATATTAGGTGCACTGGACTAAAGCCACAGATTTACAGTCGTGGTCAAAAGTTGACATACAATCCATACTTACTAAACCGTCCAATGTGTAATGTCTGTAGGAGTGTTTTCATGCATATTTGTACGCGTTTTTGTAACGTAATCAAGCTTGCGTCGTTAGCATAAGCGAATATGCTAACACATTTACAAGTGTCACAGTGTTAGTATTATTAACACACAATGGCATTCTTTTAGTATTGTTTTAATCTCGTAAATTTACCAAAACGTCACTGTGGAGTTATTGAGTCTCTTTAGCTGATTGGAGAGCTAGCTTCCGCAGCTAGTGGGTCCATAAGGATGACTTCTGTTTTGTTTGATCAGCCATTTTACTGCTTTTTACAGGCGCCGTTTGGAAAAAAATAAGGTATGCAAATCTATCCATCCATCCATTTTCTACCGATTGTCCCTCTCGGGGTCGCGGGGGACTGAAGCCTATTCCAGCTGCGTTCGGCCAGCTCATCGCAAGGCCATATGAACATTTACACATATCTTTCATATCGATATAGAGTCGTGGTCAAAAGTTTACATACACTTGTAAAGAACATAATGTCATGGCTGTCTTGAGTTTCCAATAATTTCTACAACTCTTGTTTTTTTGTGATAGAGTGATTGGAGCACATACTTGTTGGTCACAAAAAACATTCATGAAGTTTGGTTCTTTTATGAATTTATTATGGGTCTACTGAAAATGTGACCAAATCTGCTGGGTCAAAAGTATACATACAGCAATGTTAATATTTAGTTACACGTCCCTTGGCAAGTTTCACTACAATAAGGCGCTTTTGGTAGCCATCCACAAGCTTCTGGCAAGCTTCTGGTTGAATTTTTGACCACTCCTCTTGACAAAATTGGTGCATTTCAGCTAAATGTGTTGGTTTTCTGACATGGACTTGTTTCTTCAGCATTGTCCACACGTTTAAGTCAGGACTTTGGGAAGGCCATTCTAAAACCTTAATTCTAGCCTGATTTAGCCATTCCTTTACCACTTTTGATGTGTGTTTGGGGTCATTGTCCTGTTGGAACACCCAACTGCCCCCAAGACCCAACCTCTGACATCACATGGACAAATATAAGACCTTCTGGACGAAGGTTCTGTGGTCAGATTAAACAAAAATGGAGCTGTTTGGCCACAATACCCAGCAATATGTTTGGAGGAGAAAAGGTGAGGGCTTTAATCCCAGGAACAATTTTGCTGCCAATGGAACTGGTGCTTTACAGAGAGTAAATGGGACAATGAAAAATGAGGATTACCTCCAAATTCTTCAGGACAACCTAAAATCATCAGCCCGGAGGTTGGGTCTTGGGCACAGTTGGGTGTTCCAACAGGACCATGACCCCAAACACACGTCAAAAGTGGTAAAGGAGTGGCTAAATCAGGCTAGAATTTAAGTTTTACAATGGCTTTCCCAAAGTCCTGACTTACACTTGTGGACAATGCTGAAGAAACAAGTCCATGTCAGAAAACCAACAAATTTTGTCAAGAGGAGTGGTCAAAAATTCAACCAGGAGCTTGCCAGAAGCTTGTGGATGGCTACCATCCATCCATCCAAAAGTGTAACCAAATGTAACCAAGTATTAACATTGCTGTATGTATACTTTTGACAAAGCAGATTTGATCACATTTTCAGTAGACCCATAATAAATTCATAAAAGAACCAAACTTCATGAATGTTTTTTGTGACCAACAAGTATGTGCTCCAATCACTTTATCACAAAAAAAATAAGAGTTGTAGAAATTATTGGAAACTCAAGACAGCCATGACATTATGTTCTTTACAAGTGTATGTAAACTTTTGACCACGACTATATCGGTATGAAAGATATGTGTAAATGTTTATATGGCCTTGCGATGAGCTGGCCGAACGCAGCTGGAATAGGCTTCAGTCCCCCGCGACCCCGAGAGGGACAATCGGTAGAAAATGGATGGATGGATAGATTTGCATACCTTATTTTTTTCCAAACGGCGCCTGTAAAAAGCAGTAAAATGGCTGATCAAACAAAACAGAAGTCATCCTTATGGACCCACTAGCTGCGGAAGCTAGCTCTCCAATCAGCTAAAGAGACTCAATAACTCCACAGTGACGTTTTGGTAAATTTACGAGATTAAAACAATACTAAAAGAATGCCATTGTGTGTTAATAATACTAACACTGTGACACTTGTAAATGTGTTAGCATATTCGCTAATGCTAACGACGCAAGCTTGATTACGTTACAAAAACGCGTACAAATATGCATGAAAACACTCCTACAGACATTACACATTGGACGGTTTAGTAAGTATGGATTGTTTTAGTTATTGGAAAACTTACAAACGTTGCTTGGAGTGATGAATGAAGAATCCTTCTGAGCAGAAACGCTGTAGACTGTTATACTTCCGTTTCAAGGCACGAAAAAGGAAGTACATTTTCAATCTCCAGTGAACGAACAAAAGATGGCACAATAGCACAAACAATAGCACACCTTTTCAGTGTCTGTCGGTGTAATATGAAAACTATTTGTTGCATATAAAACATGGCCGTTAGCGAATAAAAATCCATAAATTAACCGCACCGTTTTATAAGCCATAGGGTATATACCAGGGATAGGTAATTGACACTGCACTGATACTGTGTTGCTGTTTCATAATGGTCATGTGCTGGATTAAGAAAGTATGTACATTTGACCGACAAATAAAAGACCACAAGGAAATGTTTTCAATTTAGAAAAAAAAAAATAATATGACTCCTTTAATGCGTCCTATAATCTGGTGCGCCTTATATATGAAAAAAGATTGAAAATAGACCATTCATCGGCAGTGCGCCTTATTATCCGGTGCACTCTATGGCCCGGAAAATAAGGTACATCAAAAGAAGGCTTGAAATATCTTGAGTTGCATGTTATTAATCTGTCATATATTAGTTTCACCTTGTAAATCTAATTGCTGGAATAAGCAAACCTTTGCACAAGAGTCAAATATTCACTTGTATATCCGAATGCCTAATCTAATGCCTTCTGTTACCACCATAAATGGTTACTTCATTTTGTGGAAAATGGGAGCAAAACTGTTATTTTTAAGTCCACATCCCAATGTGCAGGTGGTGTGCAAATACTTTGGCGTTTCCAGCAGTCACTCAACCTATGAGGCGTAGTATTTTCTCTATTCCACTCGCTGTGATTAAAGTGAAAGTCCAATTTCATGGACTCAAAGTGAGAAGTCTGCTGGCCTTAAAGGATCAGCATATGCCTGAAACATCTTGCATCTCCAATATTGAGCACAATGGCAGCTCTCAAACATTGTACTGCTATTTTTCCCTCCTCTCCACAATTGAGATATCAGCTCAGTTCATTATAACAACCCCCGAGATTATTAACCCCTGCTCATCTGTTTCTCGTGCTATTCATTGAGGCAATAAATCCCCTCATTCTGCATTTTTGGCAGCTTTGAAACACTAATTATTGTCACAGGTCTACAAGGGCCAGATTTCTGTACCCTACTTCTGCACTGCCATCCATTATTGAACCGCGCCCACCCACACTTCCTCGAGGGGAATCTGCCCGCCTACTATAATCACCATTTACAAAGTCTGCAGTTTGTTTCTCTCTAATTGGAGTAAAATGTTCCAAATGTGGCAAAAGCTGATGTGTTTTCTTTGTTTTTCTGTATCCAATGAACATACATTAGAGAGAGTATCAAAGATTATTATAGGGTTTCATCTTAGTCGGTCAGCAATTTCAATGGATGGGAATTAATTTATGGACGGACATATTAGCGCATGTTAATCTTTTTATCCCTCCTTATTGACACATTTTGTACTATTCATGTCACATGCCTTTATCTTCCCACTACAGGTACTGCAGTGTACCCATAGTAATTAGGGGGGGGGGAGACTGAGCTCATCTCTAACACTCCAGAGAACCAGCACTCTGTTCTCAATCATCATTTGAACAGCATCATCAAGTAGTCTTAGAGTACCAGTAGAATGGAAAAACCAGTAGCCTCCATATCGAAGCTATGGATATCTGATTTAGACTGACAAAGATTGTGAGTAAGTAGATAATCAAAATAGTTTCAATCGCACAGAGATTCTCAAACCATTTTGAGAGATGATGAGCAAGCCAGACACGTGATGGTGTGACGTAGAGGTAGGAACCACAGATCCTTCCCCATCAACAACAATGTAAATCATGCAGACTTTGTGAGCGCCAACCATGATTACACATTTTCAAAGCCGTGTGCTAAACAAATCCAGCTTTAGTGAAACACTAAGCATGCAAAGTGCTAAACAAGAAATACAAACTACGAACATGATACAATTAGCACTTACTGTACAATGTCTGCTCTCACTGCGATGACGACTGATACAATGTCCATGTCTTCCCGTTTAGATGAATAATTAATCATGATGCACACAAAGGGTTAACGAGGAAAAGTTGCTGCCTGCAAACACTGTCTTCAGTTGTCGTGTGTTTGTCTCCATCTTCGGGTATGGATTGAATGTCACAGATGAACAACTTCTAGATTCATGGCTAAATCCTCCTAATATCCAGATGAGATGCATGATTTATAATCAATGCTGCAGCATAAGCTATAGTTAGCTCTCAGACTGTTATCAATATGCCACTAAAAATAGTTTGTCTTTGGGTAATATTCAGGTCCCAATATGTAAATAGAGTATTGGATGTTAACTTAGAGAGTCTTATGGGCTGAATAGAGTTGTCATTGACTCCATTGTTTGCAGACTTTTTATTTATTTATTCACAGGACTGGGCGATATATCGATTTAATCGATAAATTCGAGTTTTTTGTTGCAATTTGGAGAAAAAAAATCTTTTGGCAGCGTGTCTCGGTTGGTAGAGCGGCCGTGCCAGCAAGTTGAGGGTTGCCATCCTAGTCACTGCCGTTGTGTCCTTGGGCAAGATACTTTACCCACCTGCTCCCAGTGCCACCCACACTGGTTTAAATGTAACTGAGATAATGGGTTTCACTATATAAAGCGCTTTCACTAGAGAAAAGAGCTATATAAAATATAGTACATTTCACTTCACTACTTCCTTCGCGGAGATCCACAAGCCTAGCAACACCATGGCTAATGGTAATGAGAGCAATACGTTTATTCCAAAGAAAAGACAAGTGTTGCCAGTGCTTTAGATTTGCAGCAACATCCGTAGAACAAGTAACTGCACGCTACAACGTTTCTTTAAAATAGGCAGCAGCACAACAAACTCATTCCAGCATCTGAAACAGCATCAGGACGAGTGGGGGAAATGCAACCCTTTACGAGGCGAACAAGACCGCAACAAAAACTCCACCTAAGAAGCATCTTACTGTGGCGAAATTATTTACACCGGCTACCATAAAAAGTGTGGAGAACAATGCACAGGACGATCCCTAAAGCAGTCGCTCTGCACATTTTTAAACCAGACAGCTCGTACGCGTGTGTGCTGCTGTAAAACTCTTGTGGAATTATAACACATTTCATCATCAATATAGTGATGTGATAGATGTGCAATGCAGTGTGCATTGTCTTTAACATTGTGCACACTAACAAAGAGCCCTGGACACTTCGGGGAAAAGCTTGAGTTTATCTATCTAATAAAATTATATAATTGTCTCAATGTTTTACTTGATTATTTATTTACATACAATTTACAATACTACATTTTTATTTACATTACTATTTTATTCAAAACAGCAGTTTTAGGTTAACACTTTATTAATCTCAATGTTGGAGATTATTATTTATTTTCATGCAATATACAATGCTACAAGTATTTTATTCAAGCAGAAGTATTGCCTCCAAGAGGAACCTCTTAATATAGTTCTTTGAAAATGATTGCATAAAAAGTCAAATTTATTTTTGGTCTAAAAACAACATTATACACATTAGAATTTAGTTAAGAGTATGATTCAGTGTATGCAGTGTCATTTAAACTAATAGTCTTTGATCAAATAAAAGCAAAACTTGTTTTTAATTACCTGTGCCGTTTGTATTCATTGGTTTCCTTAAAAAACAGGGGAAAATCAGAGATTATATTTTCAGGTCATATTGCTCAGGCCTTTTTATTTATTTATTTATTCATGACGTAGAATGCATTAAAAAAAGGAAAACATATGTGTTCATGTCTTAAATAGGGTTTGTAAATGTGAAGTGAATTATATTTATATAGCGCTTTTCTCTAGTGACTCAAAGCGCTTTTACATAGTGAAACCCAATATCTAAGTTACATTTAAACCAGTGTGGGTGGCACTGGGAGCAGGTGGGTAAAGTGTCTTGCCCAAGGACACAACGACAGTGACTAGGATGGCGGAAGCGGGGATCGGACCTGAAACCCTCAAGTTGCTGGCAAGGCCACTCTACCAACTGAGCTATACCGCCCCATCATGATACAATGATAGAAAGCACATGTCATTCTAATTTTAGCATGACTAATCTGATAAGGTCAGAGTGCAGAATCATTCCCATGGTGATGTCATCCCACCCCGAATCTACAGAAATTGTTGAAAACACCTGGAGTGGATTATTCAAAATGGCATCACACATTTTGTGATGTTTAAACTGTATTTTCACATACTTTGCGAATTGGAAATACAATTGGATATGGTTTAATGGATACATCCATCCATCCATCCATTTTCTACCGCTTGTCCCTTCCCAATGAAACACAATTAAGCGTATAAAGTCAACTTGATTTTCCACTCTACTTGTACTTAAACATTAAAGATGGGTACCAAATTTGGTACTTGTAAAAGTACTGACCGAAGTCCATCGGTACTACCGAGTTCCGATTCCCATAAAATCAAACGGTGTCATATTTCGATAACTTTTTTTGCACGTCACGTCACGTCCAGTTTTCAAACTTGGCACTAGCTCGAGCATTTGGCTAGGATACAAGCAGTCAAGCCCTGTGTCGGACTGCCTTTAGGTAATGTTACAATTACAAAGGCACTAAAAAGTACGGCCGGGTTCCACTTTTAAAAATGTGCTAGCTTGATGCTAATTCACATTGGATTTGCCATAGACATGCTAAAGATAAGCATTAGCGATTTTACATGGCAATTTCAACACCTCCAAATTTGGTCATCAAAACTACAACCTCGATGCAAGTTACAATCAAACAGCTGTTGTGTAATAAATACAGTACTTAAAAGTATAAACACTTTATGGCAAAGACTACTTCCTGGGTAAGCATTTACACTATAGGCATCTAACATCTTGGAATTGCAACTTCATGCTAAGAATAATATAAAACACTTGTTATTGAGACTTAACAGTGTAAGACAACAAACTATAACACCTGGACTGCACAGCTGAGTGTTAACGTTGGATAAATAAAAACATCTGAGTTAAGATTTATTAATACATTTGAACACACACAAGTACCGCTATGGATTCCCAGATGCTGGGAAATGGTACCGTGTTGATTTATATGTAAAAGGTACCAATCTCTACTTAAGATAGTCTTTGATTTGGGCAGAGGCTAGTCTAAAATGAGAAACCACATCCTAAACACAGACTTTACGCTTCTATTGTGGAAACATTTTTAAATCAGGATCGCAATGATTAATTACAGAATGATGAACTGTTTTCTTCCATCCCATGCAGGTGGTGTGAATGTGTCTTTAAGTTCAATTGCATTGTATTTTATTAATCAGTTCCTCCAGAATTTTGCAGAATTTGTTTTGTTTTGCCGACATTACAGTAAAATACCTGTTTTGCGCAAGTTGGGCAAAATATTTTTTTAATAACATTGCATTAGCTTGTGATTTTTACCAATTTGTTAGGACAAATATGTTGGGGGTGGGTTTAAAATATTAAAACAACAAACACAACATGTTGATCATTTTTACACATACTCACTAATAATCCCAGTACAGAGAAGCATGCGTACTCACACAAGCAGACAAACAAGAATGACTAATTTCAGTTACGTTTTCCACATTCACACTTTATTTTTAAGTTATGGTACATGCATTGGATCTCAATGTGGACAGTTTCAGTCATTGTTCACCTCTTGTGTGACTCTGGGCATGTTTTGTGCTTGAAAAGTAGCAGTCAAGCAATAACTTTGCTTGTGTTTACACAATGTTGCACACGCTGCAAAACAATCCATGCAAACATCTTACGCAAGCTTTAGCTGTAACATTTGTTGACAAATGGGATGACTGTAACATTCTCTTGTAAGTTTCTCAAGTGAATGTGCCTTCTAGGATACCATAATATGAATTGTGTGTATTTTCTGAAGTACAGCAGTACCTCAACTTCCGAGCTTAATTCTGAGTTCTTAACTCCAAACATTTGTATCTCAAATTAGCGTTTTCCATTGAAAATAATTCAAATACATTTCATTAGTGTTAGGCCCTATGAAAATGGCACAATTTTAATTAAACTTAATTAATGTATTTGTTTTGTTTTATTTTATTTTATAAAAAGGAAAAAAAGGAACTTTTAGATGAGAAACATTGTATAAAACAAAAAAAATTTAATAGAATATACGACAACAATGGCACAATTTTAATTAAACTTAATTAATGTATTTGTTTTGTTTTATTTTATTTTATAAAAAGGAAAAAAAGGAACTTTTAGATGACAAACATTGTATAAAACAAAAAAAATGTAATAGAATATACGACAACAACTCCAGTAGTTTTATCAAGTAATATAATTGTCAGGTTCAAACATCGATGACATCTATTAAACAAGACAAGAAGCAAGGAAATAAACAGACAGAATTCAATTTGGCTCAATTGAGGAGAAACGTGTCGACCTGTAACCTCTTACAGTGTCACCCATGCTCTGCCAGACAAAGGTTCACATCTCCTCCTTTATTTGGATATTCCCTGTTTACATAACATCAGCTGTTTCTAAAGGAATGGGGGTATGTAAACAAACATTGTTTTTGGTCACATTAACACAAAAGAAAAAGATGCCTCGGGCTTGGGCTGTTCCTGGATTGAGTTCGGGCAAATCTTGGATCACAATAGATAAACCCCCTCCCTTCTCCTCCCATCGTACACAATGTAATTTTCCAAGCCTTTGACTTGGTGCAACAAAGACAGCTTTCATCTGTTTACTGGGAACTAAGAGAACGGAAAGTTTTTTGATAATTTACATACAGTTTTTCTGACAATAATAATAATGTTCAATATCTCCTTCCAGCTGCTTCCCCGTCAAACCCTCGGCAGCTTTTCCATATTTTTATGGATAAATGTCTGCCTTTTAGATATTATTTTAACAATCTTAACTGGAGTAAGACTCATAGTCTGCTTAAGTAAAGTGGAGACTAGCAGTGTGTATGCTGAAATTGCTTCGCCAAGTCTGCTGCACCCGCATATTTTTAATGATGTGTTTATTTAATTTAAGGAATATCATCCACTTCATCTTCTCAGCACTGTTCGTCACTCACTTTTTTCCTCCCAATGGTTGTAAACCAAAGTTATGTCGATCTCTAGCTAAGCTAATGGTAGTGAGTCAGACCAGATGTTTCGGTCGTATCTTACGGGGTTCACTGTGACATTCGCTAAGCTGACCAATGGCGGGATGCTAGTAAATCAAATGTTTGCTTGCAACTTAAAGCACAACAATTAGCCGAGAGACCGCTCTTATTTCAAAACACTCTTAAGTTGGGGCACTCTTAAGTTGAGGTACCACTGTATTGTGAAAATTTGGTGTTGTTGTGCAATTGAAGATGGCTGAAGCCATTATCTCAACATACAACATACTAAAGGGGGAAATAAAAGTGCACATCTGCATCGTCCAATGTAAGTAAACCTGCGTCAAAATGATGACACAAACTGTCAATGTCGAATTTGCGGTATATTTGTATGTATTGGATAAAATGATCAGGATGCATAAATGTGCAGGGTTTAGCTACATTTCTGCGACATTGCAAATTCCTGGAGGGACTGAATAATAATGATGAATGAATGTGCATTGATATTTCTGTGTTTGTGAGTTGATATGTAGCCTGAAGGTGAATGCATATGTGCATACATTGTTGTATCATATGACGGCTTATTGTTTTCTTTCTTTCAAGGTAGAGATTCACTTTTTCAGCCTGCAGGTCCTTTTGCAAATAGTAAGGTGATGGTATTTCACCAAGACTAACCTAACTGGTCACTAACTATATTGATTGGATATTGTAGATGCTGAACAATATCTGTAATTATTAGAAATGATGGCGTATTAGTATGAAACTTGTTGTGTTACCTTTAGCTTCCAAACAAGATTTTTTTAATTAAAGTGCATTGACTTTTCATAAAAAGTGATCTCGAATTTAATTAAATACAGTAGTGAATGGATTCATATGGCTCCATTCCTAGGTGCATCTTCCATGAGAGGAATGGGGGGGTTAATTTGTTTGCATTGCAGTCTGCTGGAAATAATAGAAAGTGTCGCTCTAAATGGCAACTGACACCCTGGTCAAAGTTGGAATTGCCACTAGAGATGTCCGATAATATCAGACTGCCGTTATTATCGGCCGATAAATGCTTCAAAATATAATATCGGAAATTATCGGTATCGGTTTCAAAAAGTTACATTTATGACTTTTTAAAACGCCGCTGTGTACACGGACGTAGGGAGAAGTACAGAGCGCCAATAAACCTTAAAGGCACTTCCTTTGCGTGCCGGCCCAATCACATAATATCTATGGCTTTTCACACACACACAAGTGAATGCAAGGCGTACTTGGTCAACAGCCATACAGGTCACACTGAGGGTGACCGTATAAACAACTTTAACACTGTTACAAATATGCGCCACACTGTGAACCCACACCAAACAAGAATGACAAACACATTTCGGGAGAACATCCGCACCGTAACACAACATAAACATAACAAAACAAATAGCCAGAACCCCTTGCAGCACTAATTCTTCCGGGACGCTACATAATACACCCCCCGCTACCCCCCTACACTCCCCGCCCACCTCAACCTCCTCATGCTCTCTCAGAGAGAGCATGTCTCAAATTCCAAGCTGCTGTTTTGAGGCATATTAAAAAAAAGAATGCACTTTGTGACTTCAATAATAAATATGGCAGTGCCATGTTGGCATTTTTTTCCATAACTTGAGTTGATTTATTTTGGAAAATCTTGTTACATTGTTTAATGCATCCAGCGGGGAATCACAACAAAATTAGGCATAATAATGTGTTAATTCCACGACTGTATATATCGGTATCGGTTGATATCGGAATCTGTAATTAAGAGTTGGACAATATCGGATATCCGCAAGAAAGCCATTATCGGACATCTCTAATTGCCACAAAACACATTTTAAGATATTCAACACTCTACTGCCATCTGGCGGGTAAAGTGGATAAGGCACCCCCATAATTTGTCACGTTTCATGTGTCAGGTAAATATGAATCCCCTTCCTACTGTATTTAAAAGGGAAAAAAGAAAGCAATGAGCCCTCAAAAGTTGTGTGTGTGACGTTTGAGTGCTTAAAGTGCCGCTCTGTGTCCCCTGGGCTGTGTTAACGCTCCCGCCGTGTGTTTGTTGTGGTGTGTGTGTTAAACACATGCAGTCCCTATCCTTGCCACAGTGGTCATCGGGTTGCTCTGCACCGGCGCCTACCTGGTCTGGCGAAACTGGCGGCGCAAGAACACGAAGAGCATGAACTTCGACAACCCCGTCTACCGCAAGACCACGGAGGACGACGACGACGAGATCCACATCGGCCGACACAGCGAGTCCGTCGGTCACGTCTACCCAGCAGTGAGTGGCAGCCACAGTCAGCCGTTCATAGCGCTCCCTCTAGGGGGCGGCATCAGCGACAGCAACTCTCATTGGTACTCGGGGGCGCCGATGTTATCCAGTGGCAAATGAGAGCGAGGACATTCCCACGTTGCAGTAATAACTGAAAATACTTACACAGGAAAGCCCTATACCATGCTACCATGATCATATAATACACACAAATCAATGACACATTTTTTGACATCATACTTCCTTTCCAATGTTTGTCTGTTTTTACATGTTTTTTTCATTGTCAAGGCCTATCTTATGGGGAAAAATAGACTGACACACATCACTTATTCATTTAGACCCATTGATTCTGCAGTGCTATCTAATATTGATTCATTGGCCAGGCTATTATTGGCAAAGTCACCAAAGAAAAACAACAGACAGCACAATGTTCCACTTTCTAGAACCTGCATGTGTGTGAACTTTTTGTCACACTGCTACAAAAAGGGAGCACAAATCAGAACCTAATTATCATATTTTGGGGCGCATATGTACAAACCCTGTTTCCATATAAGTTGGGAAATTGTGTTAGATGTAAATATAAACGGAATACAATGATTTGCAAATCCTTTTCAACCCATATTCAATTGAATGCACTACAAAGACAAGATATTTGATGTTCAAACTCATAAACTTTATTTATTTTTTGCAAATAATAATTAACTTAGAATTTCATGGCTGCAACACATGCCAGAGTAGTTGGGAAAGGGCATGTTCACCACTGTGTTACATGGCCTTTCCTTTTAACAACACTCAGTAAATGTTTGGGAACTGAGGAGACACATTTTTTAAGCTTCTCAGGTGGAATTATTTCCCATTCTTGCTTGATGTACAGCTTAAGTTGTTCAACAGTCCGGGGGTCTCGGTTGTGGTATTTTAGGCTTCATAATGCGCCACACATTTTCAATGGGAGACAGGTCTGGACTACAGGCAGGCCAGTCTAGTACCCGCACTCTTTTACTATGAAGCCACATTGATGTAACACGTGGCTTGGCATTGTCTTGCTGAAATAAGCAGGGGCGTCCATGGTAACATTGCTTGGATGACAACATATGTTTCTCCAAAACCTGTATGTACCTTTCAGCATTAATGGCGCCTTCACAGATGTGTAAGTTACCCATGTCTTGGGCACTAATACACCCCCATACCATCACAGATGCTGGCTTTTCAACTTTGCGCCTATAACAATCCGGATGGTTCTTTTCCTCTTTGGTCCGGAGGACACGACGTCCACAGTTTCCAAAAACAATTTGAAATGTGGACTCGTCAGACCACAGAACACTTTTCCACTTTGTATCAGTCCATCTTAGATGAGCTCAGGCCCAGCGAAGCCAACGGCGTTTCTGGGTGTTGTTGATAAACGGTTTTCGCCTTGCATAGGAGAGTTTTAACTTGCACTTACAGATGTAGCGACCAACTGTAGTTACTGACAGTGGGTTTCTGAAGTGTTCCTGAGCCCATGTGGTGATAACCTTTACACACTGATGTCGCTTGTTGATGCAGTACAGCCTGAGGGATCGAAGGTCACGGGCTTAGCTGCTTACGTGCAGTGATTTCTCCAATTCTCTGAACCCTTTGATGATATTACGGACCGTAAATGGTGAAATCCCTAAATTCCTTGCAATAGCTGGTTGAGAAAGGTTTTTCTTAAACTGTTCAACAATTTGCTCACGCATTTGTTGACAAAGTGGTGACCCTCGCCCCATCCTTGTTTGTGAATGACTGAGCATTTCATGGAATCTACTTTTATACCCAATCATGGCACCCACCTGTTCCCAATTTGCCTGTTCACCTGTGGGATGTTCCAAATAAGTGTTTGATGAGCATTCCTCAACTTTATCAGTATTTATTGCCACCTTTCCCAACTTCTTTGTCACGTGTTGCTGGCATCAAATACTAAAGTTAATGATTATTTGCAACAACAAAAAAATTTTTATCAGTTTGAACATCAAATATGTTTTCTTTGTAGCATATTCAACTGAATATGGGTTGAAAATGATTTGCAAATCATTGTATTCCGTTTATATGTACATCTAACACAATTCCCCAACTCATATGGAAACGGGGTTTGTAGAAACTCCAGTTTTTGGAAGCTATACAGTATACTGCCCCCATGACCCTATTGGTGCTGGGTGCACCCTAAGAGGAAGCACAATCAGTGGAAACACAAGTCTCCGTAAGGACAATTATTTCGTATCATTTTTGTTGTCAGTGTAGCACAGCATGTAGGGAAGGGTAGCCACAAAGAATATTGGGTGGGGGGAAAGGGGGTCTTGCGCTTTGATCAGTTGGCATGGTAACCCAGATGTCTTTGTGCTGCTCCAGCGAGGAAGGCGGCGAATGCGTTGAGATACATTGGTGTGATGACAGGCTGGAAAAACACAGCAGAGTTGCAGGTGCACACACAGATGAGTCATTTTTAAAATAACTTAAAAATGGCTTCTGGCAAGAAGGTGGCAGAGAGGTTTTTTGTTTTAATTTTACCAACCTTGTGGCACTATGTGGCATGTCAAAGAGGCAGAGAGAGATCAGGCTAGCTTTGTTTTGCAGCCAAAGGCGAGCATGAAGCATTCCTCAAATAAAAAGAGCCAGAAATAGGACAAAGACGAGAAAGGTCAAATGAGGTGGAGGTAAACGTTATTTATTTTTATTTTTTTGCATTTGTAACATTTTGTATCTGCTGTTTTCAGCGTGTGGCACTCAGTCTGGAGGATGATGGTTATCCCTGAAGAGGGGGTTCATCCTCACCTTGACCCCCTCCTCCCTCCCCATCCGCACCTCCACAATGAGGCCTGGCTCAGCGCAGAGGAGACACTATTGCCTCCTAAGGAGCAGGGATGACACGTACAAGCCGTAAATCTTACCTCTCACGCTGTAGTAACATTTGCTACTACCAGTAGGCGCTACTACTTCCGCTAATCCTAGTGTAGTAGTCTGTGCTCCGCCCCTTCTTCTCTCTCGCTCTCAGTCCTCACATTTACATTGACTTTTGTCAAACTAACATCATTATCAGAGAAAGTCATCTTCGATTATTTTAATTCCTCATTTTTTATAAATATATATATATATAATTTTATTTTTTTACAGTGGAACCTCTAATTATGAACTTAATTGGTTTGTAAATAGAAGAGTTTGTATATTGAAGCAAATTAGTAACAATGTAAAAATGAGGGTTACAGCCTGAACAATAGTCCATATTTTAGTATATCAAACAAACATAACAAGAGGGTGATGGATCAACTTTCTATTTAATAATGACGCCAAAACAACAACAAGCTGCTCATTTGCAGCCGCACTGCCAAAACGCACACACTGTCACTAGCCTTGTTGGAAATCCCAAAACTCCTTAACTTTGGCAGTCAATTATTAGGGAAGAAGACTAAAATCCACTTTACCTTGTCAGTAAATAGTTTTGTTACGCAGCGGGAAGGTCGGGGGAGATTGGAGGAGGCAGTTTGGATACTTCCTGATTGTATTAAACCACACATCACTTGACTATTGCTTTCTTTGGACTCATATCGGGCTATTAAAACTAAAAACATGCAGTAAAAAGGCTAAAAAGTAATCATGTAAAAAGCACATAAGTAGCACAGTAGCTAACAGCAGCATTATGCTGACTGAATGAGCACCAGAGATCGATCAGCCCGTCCACAGTGAGTGTGCTGCCGGGCACAAAATGGCCACGCTGCAAGATGCACAATGGGTGGATGAACAGTTCGTACACTAAGACAAGCATGCTTGCCAACCCTCCTGATTTTCCCGGGAGACTCCCGAATTTCAGTGCCCCTCCCGAAAATCTCCCGGGCCAACCATTCTCCCGAATTTCTCCGGATTTCTCCCAGACTACAATATTGTGGGCGTGCCTTAAAAGCACTGCCTTTAGCGTCCTCTACAACCTGTCGTCACGTCCGCTTTTCCTCCATACAAACAGCGTACCGACCCGGTCACATAATATATGCGGCTTTTACACACACATAAGTGAATGCGACGCATACTTGATCAACAGTCATACAGGTCACACTAAGGGTGTCCGTATAAACAACTTTAACACTGTTACAAATATGCGCCACACTGTGAACCCACACCAAACAAGAATGACAAACACATTTCGGGAGAACATCCGCACTGTAACACAACATAAACACAACAGAACAAATACCCAGAACCCCTTGCAGCACTAACTCTTCCGGGACGCTACAATATACACCCCCGCTACCACCAAACCCCGCCCAACTCAAATCTGCCCCCTCCACCCCCCACCTCAATCACCCCTCCCCCCATCGCCCGAATTCGGAGGTCTCAAGGGTGGCAAGTATGAAGACAAGGTTTGTACCACAAAGTGTATTTTATTCGCTATGTGGTTTGTCAATCAAAAAGTTTGTACAATGAGGGGCTCGTAAATCGAGGTTCCACTGTTTGTTTGCTCTTGAAAATATGTAACCAACATATCCTCGTGCATACACATTAGACCGGTTTCTACTGGACTCAAATGCCATTTTAGTCAGAGGTTTATGATTATTTCATCACATCTGCAGGGCTGACTCCTGGCATGAAGACACCATGCGATTGTTTAGGGGCCACAGCCACATGATCAGAAAGTCTCTGACCATGTTCATGTCAATTTACATCAGCACTGTTGAATGTTTATTTGTATTACTAGTGACATTTGGAGGCTTTGAGAGGTCAATTTGACCAATGGTAACATTACTGTATTTTCCGGGGTATAGAGCACACCAGTATTTAAGCTGCATGCATCACATTTTAGAAGAAATAAATATATTTGTATATATTACACCATAAGTCGCAGGAATATACCAGTACGAATAATATTTGTAAATGTTTATTTACATACCTTAATTGTTTCAAAACGGTGCATGTCACACGGCAGTAAAACGGCTGATCAAACAAAACAGAAGTCATCGTCATGGACCAAGCTGCGGAAGCTAGCTCTACAACTGGGGTGTCCAAACTTTTTCCACTGAGGGCCGCACACTGACAAATCAAAGCAAGCGGGGGCCATTTTGATATTTGTTATTTTAAAAACCAATACAATATATGTATAACAAATATACATGTAGGCCTCCACTCAGGCTTGATCCCGGGGACCCCAAAGGGTTTTGGTCAAAAAAATATAGAAAATGTGTCATTATTCAGTATTATTATTATTATTATTATTCAAGTTTTAAATCTCTAGATCAACATTAGGTCTATCTTTCAATATGTTTCTAAATATTTAAGTTGTATGCTCTTTTTGTCAAAGAAAACCCAGTTTTTTTATGGAAAAAACACAAAAATGCAATATTTTCACCCAATAGTTTTTTTAAAGTGGAATATTTGAGATTATATAATAATTTGAGCCTTAAAAAGGTCAATAACTCATAACACCATTGATTTTTTGAGCAATGACACTTAAAAACAAATCACACTAAAATTATTGGAGATCCAAAAGGGTACTACTCATTAAAGTGTTAAAAAAAAAAATATATACATTTTTTTTACTGTTTACTTTTAACACAATAATCTCGAGATCAACTTCAGATCTATTCGTCAATTATAAGTTTTATTGTTGTTTGTTTTTTGTTTGTTCGTTTTAGGCCCTTCTTTAAAAAAACAGCTCAGTTTTTTATATGGCAAACACAAAATATGCTTTGATGTGAGCAATAAATCAAGTGAAATGTGAGTATTTTGTCCTACTAGTCTTAATTTTGGGATGTGCTACCTTTTCAAACATTTTTGAAACATTTACTGGATTACTTTTTTTGGGTTTGGCACTCCATCTTGAATCACATTGAGAAGCGCAATCTCCTTTTTGAACAAAATATGCTACATTTTCCCCAAAAGATATCTCAAAGTGCAATATTTAACGTGACGTAATTGGAGCCTTCAATAATTCATAATGACATTGATTTTGATACATTATTATTTTTTAAAGAAAGAAACAGCCTGCATGGCAGCTTCGTGTTATTAGAGTAAACATTGCAACATTTTCTTGTTACATTTCACCTGTTTGCACTTTTATACCACTTTTTACGTTTTAAAACATTTTCAATCGTGTTTTTAAAATGTGCCGTGGGGCCGTTAAAAAATTACCTGCGGGCACCCCTGCTCTACAATCAGCTCAACAGACTCAATAACGCCACGATGACGTTTTGGCGAATTAACGAAACTGAAACAATACAAAAAGAATGCCATTGTAAGTTAATAATACTAACTTGTAAACATGTGAGCATATTCGCTAATGTTAACGACGCTAGCTTGATTACATCACGATAGCACGTAAAAAAATATGCATAGAAACACTCCGACAGACTTCACATGGTTTAGTAAGTATGAATTGTTTTAGTTGTATTGTAAAACTTACAAACGTTGCTAGGAGTGATGAATGAAGAATCCATACAAGCAGAAATGCTATGGACAACTACTTCCGGTTCAAGGAGCGAAACAGGAAGTACATTTTCAACTCGCAGCACCTGCAGTGAGCGAACTCGTTCAAAATATGGTCCCATAGCACAAACAATAACACACCATTTCTGTGTCTCTGTCAGTGTAATATGAAATTATTGTTGAATACAAAACATCATGGCTGTTAGTGAAGAAAAATCCATAAATTAGCCACAGTGTTTTATTAGCCGCACGGTTTAAACTGGGGGAAAAAAAGTAGCGGCTTATAGTCCGCAAAATACGGTAATAGTAATATTAAGGGCCGAAATTGGGCCACTAAATCCTTAGATCCGGCACTGCACCTCTATCTCTACTTTGCGTGTTGTCCTTAAGAAGCAAAGCTAAATATAGGAGAAGTAAGCTGTGAACATGACAAGGTAGGGATTGGTGTGGCTGTTTGCAGGTGATTTTTAGGGTGGAAGAGTAAGAAAGGAGCTATTTTATTTTTTGATGTGACTACAAGGATTTATTCCACCAGAGGCTGGAGCTTCAAGGCAAAACGCAGCAAGGCAGAAAATAACAATTATGAGTAATCCTCCGTGTTGGCGTCAGATGTACGCACACATGGTTACCATGAACTTGAGGTTGTTTGCTTATTCTCACTCAGTGTTTTTATTTACTTTCTGTTTGCTTGTCTGCGCCGCTGCTATTGTAGATGATGGTTCAAGCCTGAAGGCGGGGAATGTGGAAAGCCAATTAAGGATTAAAATAAAAGTAAAGTGGAGTAGTGCACAATGCAAGTATCATGGGATCACAATAAAGCGCCATATTGAATTAAACATCACATATCGAGTACAAAGATATAAGATTTATTTGTACTTGAGAACAACATCCTCTCAGCCATCGAGGCAAGGAACAAGTCAAATATTAGGAAAACTGACATACAGTACAGGCCAAAAGTTTGGACACACCTTCTCATTCAATGCGTTTTCTTTATTTCCATGACTATTTACATTGTAGATTGTCAGTGAAGGCATCAAAACTATGAATGAACACATGTGGAGTTATGTACTTAACAAAAAAAGGTTAAATAACTGAAAACATGTTTTATATTCTAGTTTCTTCAAAATAGCCACCCTTTGCTCTGATTACTTTTTCGCACACTCTTGGCATTCTCTCGATGAGCTTCAAGAAATGGTTTTCACTTCACAGGTGTCATAGTTTTGATGTCTTTAGTGACAAACTACAATGTAAAAAGTCATAACAATAAAGAAAACACATTGAAATGAGAAGGTGTGTCCAAACTTTTGGCCTGTACTGTGTATATATATTATATACAGTATTAAAATGGAATACAGTGGTACCTTGGTGTTTGTTCCAAAATGTACAACAAAAACGAAATAATAAATTTTCCCAAAAGAAATAAAGTAAATACGATTTAAATATTAACACAAAACACATTTCATGGAGAATAATTTGATTGATTGATTGATTGAAACTTTTATTAGTAGGTTGCACAGTACAGTACATATTCCGTACAGTTGACCACTAAATGGTAACACCCGAATAAGTTTTTCAACTTGTTTAAGTCGGGGTCCACGTAAATCAATTCATGGTACAAATATATACTATCAGCATAATACAGTCATCACACAAGTTAATCATCAGAGTATATACATTGAATTATTTACATTATTTACAATCCAGGGGGTGGGATGAGGAGGGTTTGGTTGATAACAGCACTTCAGTCATCAACAATTGCATCATCAGAGAAATGGACATTGAAACAGTGTAGGTCTGACTTGGTAGGATATGTACAGCGAGCAGAGAACATAGTGAGTTCAGATAGCATAAGAACAAGTATATACATTACAAAATACATTTGATTATTTACATTTGGTTATTTACAATCCGGGGAGGTGGGATGTGGAAAGGGGAGGGTGTTAGTCAAGGGTTGAAGTTGCCTGGAGGTGTTTTAGTGCGGTTTTGAAGGATGATAGAGATGCACTTTCTTTTACACCTGTTGGGGGTGCATTCCATATTGATGTGGCATAGAAGGATAATGAGTTATCATAATTATAGTTTTTCATGCAAAAAACAATGCAAAAACATACATGACAAAGAAAATTAACATTTAACATAACTTTTACTTTATCAGAAACTCTTGTTGGCAAAAATGGCGATGAGTGACAAATGAGGAATTGAGAGTTCTTTACGGGGAAGCATAGCTCGGTTGGTAGAGTGGCCGTGCCAGCAACTTCAGGGTTCCAGGTTCGATTACCGCTTCCGCCATCCTAGTCACCGCCGTTGTGTCCTTGGGGAAGACACTTTACCCACCTGCTCCCAGTGCCACCCACAGTGGTTTAAATGTAACTTAGATATTGGGTTTCACTATGTAAAAGCGCTTTGATTCACTAGAGAAAAGCGCTATATAAATATAATTCACTTCACTTACTGAATTCAATAGTTTGTCTCACCTTCTTTATCAAAGTGCTGGCACTCAACTTTATTTGACCCCATGGTGGCTTATTTTGCAGTCCTATTATGCAAGTTGAATGCCAATTCTCCCCATGATCCATTTTATTGACCTTCGGTTTTGCGTGTTTACCTCAATTAAGTGCTGTCCTAGTTCTCCTTTAAGGCCAAGGGAAGGGCTGTGTGCTAAGAGTATAGCTTTTGAAACCAAGTGTGATCCTGAACACATTCGTTATGAAGCCTTATGAGGCTGAGCAGTAAGCCAATTAATGTATTAATTATAACCATCATTGATTTTCATAGTTCATTTTCTTAGCATGACTTGTTTTAGCACATATTCAACCCTTTGCTACTGCACGTAAATATTGACATGCTTTGAAAGTTGTTTTTATTTTAAAATCAGTCGTCATACGAGCTGGCTCACGCAGCTGTAACTAGTGAACTAGTTACCCGCTTAGTCATGTTTTTGATGATTCCGTTCTTTAATTTCTTTAATATCATCAACTTCTCAGCACTGTGCTTCACACTCACTTTTTTCCTTTCCAAAAATTGTGGCAAAGATATTAATCAAAACCTGAATCATACGAAAAGCTGCACGTACAAAAACATAATTAATACAACAATTATAAGAAAATACCGAATAACTCGAGTAGTTGGATGAAATTGTTATTATCTGATATTTGGACAGAATGCAATGGGGATAAGTGCTGACTCCTACCGTTTTTTGAGGATGAGTCAACTGTTGCTCAGAGTGAAACGTTTGGTTTCATAGACCTTTACTCCCATAGTCTTCTATCAACTATCTGCTCTACATCGGAATGGTTACCAAATTTGGTAGTTTTATATTTCAAAACCTTTTTTGCACGTAATGTCACGTCTGGTTACCGACTCGACCGGCTCATACACTTGGTGCCGAAACAAGCACTCAAGCAGCACTCAGATAAAACTCAGTCGGATTGCCTCTAGGCAATGTTACTTTTCCATGCCAACAAAGCCAACTATGCCTGATAGTAAACACTCGAACATACAGTAAGGCGCCACCTTTCCAAAATGCTACTGTTTAATTGGCATTAGCGATTTTGCATGGGGATTTTTTAACACTTCCAAATTTGGTAATGAAAACTACATCTAAGAAGCACGTTACCGCAGGTGCATAATAAATATCATACTTACAGTATAAACACTTTTCAGGGCGCAACAAAAGACTAAATCCAGCTTAATGGCAAAGACTACTCCCTGACACATGAGGGGTCTTTGACCAAACATTTAGAACAGTGGTGTCCAAACTAAATGTGGCCCACGGGGCAGGAAATCTCATTTGGAAATGAGCATATCCCGGCTGAACTACCGTTATCAGTTATAAAAAGAACATGATTTATTAATGCCTTTTGACATATTAGGGCCATTTAATGATGACTTGACATTAAATTATTACATATGGCACCTTTAAATTTAAATATCCAGCGGTCTGACAGGTGTCAAATTGTCACATTTTTGTGGACAGTGTGATAAACTGAAATCAGTGTCCACGATGTGTATTTTCTTGACATCACAAGCACAGCATTTACTTATATGACCCAATCCAAACAACCTTTCCTAGTCATTGTGCAGAAAAAAATTCCACCAGCACAAAAAGTCAACACACACAGTCACACATAACACAACCTGCCCACTGAAGTTTGTGGGGAAAAAAACTCCCATACCCATAAAAAATGTGAAATTACACCCATTTAATTCCATTGCAAGGCATGATGGGAAAAATGCAAAACACTCTCTCCACACTTATCCATGTTTGACTTTTAGCTGCTTGATATTTCTGGTGGATTACAAAGCTTTAAAAAGGTTGTCGCATAAGTAAAGAAGGTAGGAGTTGTACTTTCACATACTCTCAATATTTAATTATTATAAATAATAATTGTACATCCATTATATTATTATAATATGTAAACACACGTACACACATTTATATATATATATATATATATATATATATATATATATATATATATATATATATATATATATATATATATATATATATATATATATATATATATATATATATATATATATATACACACACATCTATATTAGGGATGATGTTTGATAAGAAATTATCGAGTTCGAGCCCATTATCGAATCCTCTTATCGAACTGATTCCTTATCGATTCTCTTATCGAATCCAGATAGGTTGTTGTATATGGAAAAAAAACACAATATTTGGTTTTATAAGAAAAAAAATAAAATAAAATAAATAAATAAATATTGACTGTTACCCCCCCTAAAAAAATAAAAATAAAAAAATATTGACTGTTGTTACTCAAAGTATATTAAGTGGGATTTTTCAGAAAAACAAATATATACAGTAACACAAAAAAAACCTGTCTCTGTGATCACTATAGGTGTATAAATAATAATATAGTGTTAAATAAAATCCGTCCCTTGGGCACAAAACTGAAAATAATACAGCTCTCCAAAAAGTGCACTTCTGCTGCTATTGGAACATACTAACTACACACACAGGCAGACAGCTAACAAACAATCCAAGACGTCTAATAAAGTTCCAAAGCAGATTAATCTATTTAGGCTCTTTATTGTTGTTGATCTTGCTTTCTTTTCCTATCTTTACTTTTGTCTTGCACTGGACTGTTATTTTATTTTTATTTTTTTACTGAAATACACACAATGACAAATGTATAAGCTATGTGATTCAATTAACATACTAAAATTTAATACACAATATGTAAATATTAGCTTCACACAAATATACAGTACTATCATCAAAAAAAAATTCTGAGTGTTGAAACTATTTCGATGGTGGAAATACACGACTGGCAGCCATTTTAAGTCCTCAAAACATCCATTGAAACAGTGCACAAAAATCGTTTTTCAATAAAAATTTTAGTATCAAATTTAACCACTTTCCACCTTAATATTGAGTTAGATAAACAAGTTAAACAGTTTACTTACAGACGTATCTTTTCCAAGGCTTGTAAGAGCTAACACAACTTGTTTACTTCTCAATTGTCTCATGAACTGAACAGACGTCGCCAACCCGGAAGTGCCCAACGAATGACGCATAGTATTTTCATATCGCCACAAGGTGTCAGTAAGAGTCTACAATCAAATGGGCATAACATTGCCGTCCCACAGGGCATTTCCTGTGGGAAGGGATTCGTTCCCAGGGATTCGAATAAAGAACCAACTCTTTTTCTTTACTATAGTGGCCTCGATAAAGGGAACCGGTTCTCAAAAAGGGATTTGAGTCCATGGAATCGGTTCTTTTCTTATCGAACAACCGGGAGAACCGGTTTCGAACATCATCCCTAATATATATATATATATATATACTTTGCATGCAGTCGGCTTTCGTCCCCCGGCCAAATTTTTTTAACCCAAAGCGGCCCCCCAGTCAAAAAGTTTGGACACCCCTGATTTGAAGATCCTCTCGGCGTACTCTCTCTACAGGGCACCATGTTTGCTACCAACTTTGAAACCGAGTTGGCCATACTCTCTCTATACGCGGCTCTGCCATAGCCTGTACACTACTGCCATCTAACGTCTTGGAATTACTACTATAATACTTGCAAATGAGACTCAGAAGTGTAAGAAAATGAGATATAACAACTGGACACTACAGTTATCAGTTAATTGTTAAATGTTAAAGAATAAAAAATATTGTATTATTAAACACATGAACATTTATCAACACATAAAAAGTACTGAACATGAGTAAAGTCAAGTACCGGTATCGATTCAAATGTGAAAAGTATCCATCCTTTGCTTTCTCACTAACTGTTCAGTTCGATGTTTTGTATAAAAAGGCGAGTAAGCCCTCAGACATGAAACAAGCTCTGATTAGATTTCCAAGCTTGAGAGCCGGGGAAGTGTAAACTATTTGAAAAGCGACTTTTCCTTCCTCTTTCTTGCGGCAGAAATGTTTCAGAGCCATTGGATCGACTTGAATGCCCAGTGAATATTGCAGTAATTGCCCCGATGACTTTCTACTGGTACTTTGAACCGCCAGAGCGAGTAAACACGATCGCTGCTGATACGGCACATTACTTCTCTAACTTGTCGTGCATCCTTTGATGAGATAATATGTGTTAAAGAATATTCCTGGATTCAATTATACTAAATCATGCGTACAACCATGTCTCCTATTGATGACTTTCAACAATATTTATTATTAATTATAGATTGAGCTTCCCTGTGTCAAGAAGTGCTGTTGTTTAGGGCCACAATCAACAGGAAGAGCACATGATCATGGCCTGGGCTTTTGTAAATACTTAAAGTTGTTTAGTTTTTTTTCCCATTTAATCCATCAGTAATAAAATACAATGTCATAAAAAGGTAAGATAAAATCAATTGTAAGGTTATTCAAATCAATTGCGGAATTAGTAACACAATCTACACCCTGGTTGGCTCAACAAAGACGTCATAAGCAATCACACACAACGTATATATTTGTGGCATGTTTACGTTTCATTTTTGCAACTCCTCGAACATAATTGTGGTGCGTTCAAGGACCCTTGATTAAAGTTTGAAACAGAGGTGTCCTTAGTTTCCCTAGTACAGGGGTCAGCAACCCAAAATGTTGAAAGAGCCATATTGGACCAAAAATAAAAAATAAAAATGTGTCTGGAGCCGCAAAAAAATAAAATTGTTATAATGAAGGCAACACATGATGTAAGTGTCTATATTAGCTATATTAGCCTACTATCAATATATAGTAGGCTAATATATTGTCAACGAAGATTCTGTCAATCTTCGTTGACAGAAATGTTGTATTTCAATTTTTATTCTACACATTTCTGCAACATTGGAAAACATTAGTAAAATGGAGACTTCTCACATGGAAATGACTGGCTCAGAATGGCCAAAGGTATAGATGTGTGTGTCCAAGTTAAAGGAAACGGCAGGCTCTCTTCTATTAATGTATTTATTACAATCTTTGCACGCTGGGTAACGTTTGCTGTGGTCTGGAACAACATGGCACACAACTATGAGAAATGCCGCCAATATTACATACAGATTATGTGTCATGAGACATGCAAAAATAAATTTAATACACAGAGGACATAGGTAAAGGAAATTAAATGAGCTCAAATATACCTACAAATGAGGCATAATGATGCAATATGTACATACAGCTAGCCTAAATAGCATGTTAGCATGGATTAGCTTGCGGTCATGGATTGACCAAATATGCCTGATAAGCACTCCAGCAAATCAATAAAATCAGCAAAGCTCACCTTTGTGCATTCACGAACAGCATAAAACGTTTGGTGGACAAAATGAGACAAAGAAGGAGTGGCATAAAACACGTCTTTCTGTGGCAGCATCGGAGAAAGTTGTACATAGAAACAAACTACGATGAGTTCAAGTATTGCTGAAACTAGTATTCGCCAAATCCTCATCAGTGAAGCATGTATAACATAAACAGGGATTTCTAACAATTAGGAAGGTTTGTGTCATGTTTGTTCTCTGACAGAAAATATATTGTTTTCTTCATCTTTTTCCATTTTCACACATCTCTGAAAGAGGTCCAGGAAGCCGCTAGGGCGGCAAAAAAGAGCCACGGGTTGCTGACCCCCGCCCTAGTAGATGGACTAATGATAATTATAATAATAATGTATTATTATCCACTAATGATAATCCCATCTTTGAAAAGTTAAAAACCTTATCACATTTTGTTCTATACAAAATCTTGGAGATGTGTTTTAAAGAGTCAGTTAAGTCTATAATTAGTTGTTTAGCGCATGCATGTAAACAAACTGTGTGTGTATGTGGGGCGGTTAGGTTTCCAGGGGTTGTTGGCCCTTCAGAAGTCTAATGATGTTAATAATAATAAATATGTAATATTCAAAACCAAAATGGGGCCACTAACAAAATGTTGTTTAG
This sequence comes from Entelurus aequoreus, assembly GCF_033978785.1. NCBI lineage: Eukaryota > Metazoa > Chordata > Actinopteri > Syngnathiformes > Syngnathidae > Entelurus > Entelurus aequoreus. Next base: position 28,976,799 of record NC_084749.1, read on the forward strand.
GGCCACACAAAGTCTAGTTTAAACTCCCATGTAAGACACTGCTTTGCTGCACTCTACTCTCGCATCCCAACACCCCGAGTTAACAGTTTCTTACTGATTGGACATAACTTTTTAGTTTTAGTTGTCAACGTAAGTTTTTCTAATGACACCAAATACTAATTCTAAAGTGTTCTTGATTTTTGCTCCCAGGTCTGAAAATTCTCCCACTTGCTCATCTTTGTTGTGGTCTTTGCACTCTTGCAGTCAGTCTTCCAAGCAGATCATCCAATCACTGAATGCTTTCTGACAACTTTGACACGTTCACCACATCTTAACTGCATGCACCCTTAAAACGCAACATCAGCATCTTCTTTGTTTTATTCCTTTTTTTTTTTTTTTTTAGTCTTGCTTCGATGCTCCCATATTTCCGTGACCCTCATCTCTCTTGCCGTCCCATCTTTCATCCCGAGCATCGACATCTTTGCTTTTCAGGGGCTAGCGCTATCATCAAGGTATACAATCCCAAAAACACAAGAACCCACACAGGGGTTCTTTCCCAACGAGGAAGCACTTAGAAAGGACACTCGCCACATTTTGGACCATGAAATGAACTTTATTTCTGCTATGTTAGTGATTTTCCAATGTTTACCTTCTGTTTTCTACCAATTTGACAAAAAAAAAAAACATGTAATGAATTATAGTAAGTAAAAGAGTCGGGGGCTCCATGCATCCTACAGTGGACATTTTTTTTATGCTGTTTGTTGCACAAAAACTTTTCAAGAAGCCTTCTGCACTGTGTAAAGAGATGTTGCTCTTAGGAGGGGAGCGGAGGGGGGTGAGGTGGTCCATTTGGAATTATGACTTGTAAATAATTTTTCATACAACTTTTTGATAGTGTTTTAAATGTATCTGTAAAAAAAAAAAAAGAAAAATAAAAAAATGTACATAAAACCTCCAGGGGGGGGACAAGTGTAGACTATTTGAATTTATTTGTACACAAGAACACTGGATTTCTTTACTACTTGATTGTAACTAAAAATTAATAATCTGCCAAAGTGTTTTTATTTGACGTTTTTTCCTGTTGTCTCTTCCGTTTGCTTTTTAACAGGATTGCAGAGTTTTATGTTTCGATGCTGTATTTAATTCTGTTTGAATAGGTTCTGTTGTTGTTGTGGGTGAATTTTTCAAAGGGGGTGTGTCCTTTTAATTTATTGGTGCCTTGTTTTGTGCTTCCGTATGCTTTCACTTTCTGTCGTTCTGTGTCTGTAGGAGGACAGTCTGGGGTTAATTTGTTGGTGGGTTGGTGGGAGTAAGGGCTGTGGAAGTTTAAAACCTTAGCAACTTATGTACTTACATGGAATATCTGTACTGTATGCCAAAATGGTCTCACTCACGTTTCTATGAAATCAAGCTGTTCATAAATATCTCTATATATTGATATATTAAATTTGTAAAACAGTCTGCTGTGGAATGCTTCTCCTTTTTGCCTCAAATCCGCAATCAGTAGTAGTTGTCTTGGTCTGGACCCCAGGATGCAGGGAGAGCAGGCAAAGTGCAAGTAATACTCATGATAAGGAAAAGCATAAGGAAAGCTATGCAGCATGTCGAGTACAAAGCAACATTTTCCAGCAGAGAACAGGGCTGGCTCACAAAGCATCCTGATTACAATATAGTATATAATGTAACAATATAAGTGTACAGTATAGAGATCATTTTAAATGTAAACAATTTAAAAAGGTGCATGAACATATAAAATATGTAGTATACTAGTATACTTCTAAATAAGAAATATTGTGTCAAAAACAATGCAATGAAATGTAGTATTAACAACTACAGCAGTTTAATGGAGTAATTTAATAATAATGTCAGCAGCTTTTCCATATTTTCATGGATAAATGTTCGCAGATTTACTGGTCACTCTAACAGTGGAGATGATCATGGACTTCAGGAAAGTCACAGCCCCACCATCCCCCTCACCCTGATTGACTCTTCCACCCCCGTCCCCATTGTGGACTCCTTCCGTTTCTTGGGCACCACCATCACCCAGGACCTCAAGTGGGAGCCGACCATCAGCTCCCTCATCAAGAAGGCCCAGCAGAGGCTGTACTTCCTGCGGCAGCTGAGGAAACCTAAGGTGCCGACCGAGATGCTGGTGCAGTTTTACTCAGCCATCATAGAGTCCATCCTGACCTCCTCCATCACAGTGTGGTTCTCCGGCGCCACAGTCCAGGATAAGAATAGACTGCAGCGCATCGTACGTGCTGCTGAGAAGGTGATTGGCTGCAAGCTCCCATCCCTCCAGGACTTGTTCTCCTCCAGGACCAGGAGGCGTGTGGGTCGGATCACAGCTGACTCTTCTCACCCTGGACACAAACTATTCTCACCTCTCCCATCAGGCAGGAGACTACGCTCCATCCAGACCCACACCTCCCGCCACCTGAACAGTTTTTTCCCCTCGGCCATCAGGCAAATGAACAATAACTCCTAACAGTAGCTCTTTGAATTCCTTCTAAGTCTATCTGATAGCTCAGTTACAGCTCTTTTTATTACCAAATATGTGTTATATGTGTTTTATGTTGCATGATTGCACCAAGAAAAATTCCTAGTTTGTGAACCCGTTCTCAAACAATGGCAATAAAACTATTCTGATTCTGATTCTGATTCCTACCCTCACCTATGAACACCAGCTTTGGGTAGTTAAAGATGGGGATGGGTTCGACGAGGCGTCAGAGAGGCCACGAGAGGCCAGGCCACTTCAGATATTACCAGCTTATTTCATGCTTGAACAATACACGATCCTCCAGCTAGGTGGCAGCAGTGATCATATTAATTTACAGGCTGACCGGGAAATATGAGGAAGTGACATCCTTTGGGTTTAATGTGAATACAGTAAGTCTAAAGCTCTTTATTTGGAAGGGATGGGAATCTTACAAGAACTACTGATTTGATTTCGATTCCTGGGGTGAACATTCAATTCAGATTGATTGGATCGGATTTTGGTAATATATTATTTGATATATGAATTATAGTAACACCTTTATAAAACTGGTTACAGGTGTACATTTGTCATACACGTACAGCGAGTAAGTGCGGAGATGGCCTAATAATGTCGCTTAAATTTTGTTATATTTTTTTTAAGATTAAAGGACATATATATATATATATATATATATATCTATATATATCTATCTATATATATATATATCTATATATATATAGATATATATATATAGATATGTGTGTGTGTACAAAAGTTTGGACACAGCTTCTCATTCAATGTGTTTTCTTTATTTTCATGACTATTTACATTGTAGATTGTCACTGAAAGCATCAAAACTATGAATGAACACATGTGGAGTTATGTACAGTACTTAACAAAAAAGGTGGAATAACTGAAAACATGTTTTATATTCTAGTTTCTTCAAAATAGTCACCCTTTGCTCTGATTACTGTTTCGCACACTCTTGGCATTCTCTCGGTGAGCTTCAAGAGGTAGTCACCTGAAATGGCTTTCACTTCCCAGGTGTCATAGTGTTGATGCTTTCAGTGACAATCTACAATGTAAATAGTCATGAAAATAAAGAAAACGCATTGAATGAGAAGTTGTGTCCAAAATGTCGGCCTGTACTATATATATATATATATATATATATATATATATATATATATATATATATATATATATATATATATATATATATATATATATATATATATACATATATAAATATATATATACATATATAAATATATATATATATATATATACATATATAAATATATATATATATATATATATATATATATATATATATATATATATATATATATATATATATATATATATATATATATATATATATATATACTGTATGTATGTACAGTATATAAATATTACATTTTTCTTCAAATTAATTCTTGAAAACTATGAATCGATATACAGTAGATTTAGACTAAATAGTATATATATATATATACATATTTAAATATATATATACATATATATGTACATATATATATATATATATATATATATATATATATATATATATATATATATATATATATGTATATATATATATATACTGTATGTATGTACAGTATATAAATATTTAATTTTTCTTTAAATTAATTCTTGAAAACTATGAATCGATATACAGTAGATTTAGACTAAATAGGAATCACAATTCACATGTGAATCTTGTTTTGGAGAACCCATTTTATTTGGAGCAAGTGCTGGTCAACAACTATCTTGACACATAAATAAATATCATAAAGTTCTTAATAGTTCTGTATTTCAGTTCGGGGTTGGAGGTAGCGGCATAAAAACATTAATATGCCCAAAGGGTGACATAACAGAAAATAATTGAGAACCACTGCATCAAGTTATGGATTTGTCATATTGTCAATGCAATTAAACTTTCAAAAAGTGGGGTTTATGAAAATTTAAGTACCAAACTAATACAACAAAGCAGTGATTCTTAAACTGTGGTACGTGTATTAGGGCTGGGCGAAAAGGACGAAAAAGTGTATCTCGATATATTTTTACTTAAACTCGATATTCAATATATATCTCGATATATGTTTCGGTGAAAGTCTACATATAAAGATATTAATTTTTGAGTGAGATTCAGTGAAATTGAAGTGAATGACAAGTGTACTGTAAACAGTCAGTGGCACTTTTATTAACCCAGTTAGTCAAGATGGGTATTAACAGCACACAAAATAAACTGTTTAAGTAGCACAGAATTACATAACATTAATAAAATGGAAAAATATTATTTCTAGGTAAAATAAATAACATAGCTGTGCAAATAAAACTCAGATAAAAAATTAATTTGCAGGCACTTTTTAATTCCCAGTGGACGATGTAATGGACTGTCACACACGTACCGTTCCGGTCAGCGCCAAGTAAGTGACTTTACTTAAAGGCCTACTGAAACCCACTACTACCGACCACGCAGTCTGATAGTTTATATATCAATGATGAAATCTTAACATTATAACACATGCCAATACGGCCGGGTTAACTTATAAAGTGACATTTTAAATTTGCCGCTAAACTTCCAGTTCGAAACGCCTCTGAGGATGACGTATGCGCGTGACGTAGACCGGCGAACACGGGTATGCCTTCCACATTGAAGCCAATACGAAAAAGCTCTGTTTTCATTTCATAATTCCACAGTATTCTGGACATCTGTGTTCGTGAATCTGTTGCAATCATGTTCATTGCATTATGGAGAAGGAAGCTGAGCAAGCAAAGAAGAAAGTTGTCGGTGCGAAATGGACGTATTTTTCGAACGTAGTCAGCAACAACAGTACACAGCCGGCGCTTCTTTGTTTACATTCCCGAAAGATGCAGTCAAGATGGAAGAACTCGGATAACAGAGACTCTAACCAGGAGGACTTTTGACTTCGATACACAGACGCCTGTAGAGAACTGGGACAACACAGACTCTTACCAGGATTACTTTGATTTGGATGACAAAGACGCAGACGTGCTACTGTGAGTATGCAGCTTTGGCTTCTAAACATTTGATCGCTTGACCGTATGTGCGCAACTTTTTTTTGCGTATGTACGTAACTTTTTAAAAATATATAAGCTTTATGAACCTTGGGTTAGGTGAACGGTCTTTTGGGCTGAGTGATTGTGTGTGTTGATCAGGTGTTTGAATTGTATTGGCGTGTTCTATGGAGCTAGGAGCTAGCAGAGGAGCTAGGAGCTAGCATAACAAACACGCAGGTGTTTTTATGCAGGATTAATTTGTGGCATATTAAATATAAGCCTGGTTGTGTTGTGGCTAATAGAGTATATATATATGTCTTGTGTTTATTTACTGTTGTAGTCATTCCCAGCTGAATATCAGGTCACCCCCGGCTCTCACAGCATCTTCCCTATCTGAATAGCTTCAACTCCCCACTAGTCCTTCACTTGCACTTTACTCATCCACAAATCTTTCATCCTCGCTCAAATTAATGGGGAAATTGTCGCTTTCTCGGTCCGAATCTCTCTCACTTCATGCGGCCATCATTATAAACAATAGGGAACTTTGCGTATATGTTCAACTGACTACGTCACGCTACTTCCGGTAGGGGCAAGCCTTTTTTTTATCAGATACCAAAAGTTGCAATCTTTATCGTCGTTGTTCTATACTAAATCCTTTCAGCAAAAATATGGCAATATCGCGAAATGATCAAGTATGACACATAGAATAGATCTGCTATCCCCGTTTAAATAAAAAAAATTCATTTCAGTAGGCCTTTAATTGTGCGGCTATGATCTTCCTCACTTTGACATTTTTGGCAGCACTCTCGTACGAAATATGCTCGGCTTGGCAACTGGAGAACAGTTTTGATTTGGGCTTACATGGTAAACAACTCAAATGAATGTTTTATCCAGACGCATACATTTGTCCAAATGTGGCCAAGTAGATGCATTGCTGGTTTCCTGGACGTCGTCTACGTCGCTAAAAGAAACATCTAAAGAAGAGAATCCCTCTGCCATCTTCCACTAGTTTTTTTAATATATAAATCGCCCGCTTGAATATTCCCTCTTCACTTCTACGACTCTCTCGTCGTCATTTGGGATTTCCCTTCCTGGTTCCATGACCCGCCCTATCTTGCCTCTGATTGGCCTGTCCCTAATGTTTTGCCTTAATCTCAACCAATCGTGACTCATCATAGTAAACAACCAACCAATCATGGATGTTCTTATACAGGCAAGCACGTCTTGGAAGGAGGAAGAGGAGGGGTTTAGTAGCCCGTGGAGGGGGGCGGGGGAGAACAAGAAACACAACAAATAAGCGGTGTTTGGTCATTTTAACCTAAAATAAATTATATCGATATTACGATATTATCTTAATTCATATCTTGTTTAAAACTATATCAATACATCTTACAAACTCGATATATCCAACAGCCCAACGTGTATCACTCGTGGTGCGTGGGCTCCATCAGGAGTCTAATGATAATAGACTGTATATGGAGTATCACTGTTGATAATTGTGCATCGTCAAAAATATTACACATACAAAAATTGAGCTGTTTGGCCACAATACCCAGCAATATGTTTGGAGGAGAAAAGGTAAGGCCTTTAATCCCAGGAACACCAACCCTACCGTCAAGCATGGGGGTGGTAGTATTATGCTCTGGGCCTGTTTTGCTGCCAATGGAACTGGTGCTTTAAATGGGACAATGAAAAAGGAGGATTACCTCCAAATTCTTCAGGACAACCTAAAATCATCAGCCCGGAGGTTGGGCGTTCCAACAAGACAATGACCCCAAACACACGTCAAAAGTGGTAAAGGAATGGCTATATCAGGCTAGAATTAAGGTTTTAGAATGGCCTTCCCAAAGTCCTGACTTAAACGTGTGGACAATGCTGAAGAAACAAGTCCATGTCAGAAAACCAACACATTTAGCTGAACTGCACCAATTTTGTCAAGAGGAGTGGTCAAAAATTCAACCAGAAGCTTGTGGATGGCTACCAAAAGCGCCTTATTGCAGTGAAACTTGCCAAGGGACCAAATATTAACATTGCTGTATGTATACTTTTGACCCAGCAGATTTGGTCACATTTTCAGTAGACCCATAATACATTCATAAAAGAACCAAACTTCATGAATGTTTTTTGTCACCAACAAGTATGTGCTCCAATCACTCTTTTACAAAAAAGTTGTAGAAATTATTGGAAACTCAAGACAGCCATGACATTATGTTCTTTACAAGTGTATGTAAACTTTTGATCACGACTGTACTTGTTTTTCATGAATACTTAGGCCTACCACGCTAATGTATTTTAATGTTGGTCATTATGGTGGTACTTGGAGAGTCAAGTGTTTTCTGAAGTGGGACTTGATAAAAAAAAATGAAAATATGTTTTTTGAGAACCACTACAATAAAGTAATAGAATAAAACCAAAAACATAACCCACAAATTCAGCTCTCTGCTGCCCCTGCTGGTTAGATGTCTTAGTGCAGGGGTGTCCAAAGTGCGGCCCGGGGGTCATTTGCGGCGCGCAGCTAATTGTTTACCGGCCTGCCACACATTCTGCAAAAATTGCAAAATTGATAGTATTGCAAAAATTAAAAAAAAACATTTAAAAAAGTGGAATGAGGTGAAATCTAACGAGAAAAAGTTGCAATGTTGACACAAAGCTGCCATGCAGGCTGTTTTTTCTTTTCTTTTGTCTTTCTTTCTTTTTCTTTTTTTTTGCCATTGCTCGAAAAAAAAAAGACAAAAAAATCTATGTTATAATGAATTGTTGACCTATTCATGGCTCCAATTACTTCAAAAATGTCACTTTAAAATGTTTTATGTGGAAAAAAATATTGCATATATTGTGTGGTTGCCATATAAAAACATCAAATATTTATTTGACAAAAGAGCATGAAAACAAACAAAATAATAGTTCAAACTTAAAATCGACAGATATATCTGAAGTAGATCTCGGAACTTAAGTGTTGAAAGTAAAAAAAAACTAATAAAAATGTATCACTTTATGAGTGGGGGACTTTTTGGATCCCAAATATATTTAGTGGGATTTTATTAATATTTTCACTGTGATTACTCAAAAATATTAAATAATTAAAATTAACGGTGTCCTGCATTATTGATCTTTTAGAGCTCTAATTACTAAATACTGTATATTTACAGTTTTACTATAAAAAAAGTTGTCTTTGTTTGTTTTTTACTTTTTATCAACCTGGAGTTGATATAGAGGTATAGAGATTTACTGTAAGCGTTAAATTAAAAAAAAATAATAATAATTTGACTTATTTTTAACATTTTAATGACTGAGACCTAAAGGTTAAAAAAAAAATCCATATATTTTGTTATGGTTTGAAAATTAAAAATATCAAAATGGCCCCCGCATGCTAAATTTTTCTGTGTGCGGCCCTCAGTGGAAAAAGTTTGGACACCCCTGTCTTAGTGACAAAAAAAAGCTGTGGTTTTGCATTCATCCTGGCTTAATGAACCAGATTTATTGAACATTTATTCCGATGTTTCACCTCAGGATTTAATATGCTAATTATTTCTTTATACGAGAGCAGCAATTACACAAAACAGCTCGAGTGTTTCATTACTATTTTGCAATTAAGCTCACTGCCTTTGGAGCCGTTTTATTTATTCCTCTCCAGCACTTCACCTGTTTTGTCACTTTGTCTCACAGCTCAGGTGACCCTAGCTAAAAACACGACTTTTGTAGCGTCATAAAAAGTTGCAATAAAGTTGATGTTTTAACGTGTAGCGAGCGAACTGGCGGCTTCATCTCTGTTGTCTCTGTCACCTTCCTCCTCTGCCTCCTGGACGACAGTTCCATTATCTGCTGGATAATAAATGTGCACAGATTAGCCAGGGGGGAAGATGGAGTGGCGGAGACACACCGTTGTCGTTGTGCTTCCAAGTATGTGTTTGTGTGTTTTTACGTGCATAATGTGTGTCATTAGCATTTTACTAATGTTTGCTGGTGTATCTATTTGTCTTCCTGCGCGTGTTTGTCTGCATTTATAGACCGTTTGCTTTTGAGTCTACTATCTGGGTGAGTGAGTGTGTGTGCGTGTGTGAAGGCCTATATGCACTTGAGGAGGAGTCGACGGGCCAAGTGCCATTAGCGGATAATTACCAAAAAGTCTCCCAAGGAGGAAGGCTCATCTTCTCGATGGCGGCAGATGGAGAAACATCAAGACATCTGCAATTCAAATGAGGCGCTCTTGCATGTGCTCGTGCATTTTACATTTCCTTGCCTTATTTGCTGGTTTGACTTCCTCTTTCTCTCAGGAACTTTGGAGTACATCTAATACGGTGAATTCTGGACTATAAGCCACTACTTCTTTCCTACGCTTTGAACATACTTGCCAACACTCCCGAATTTTCCGGGAGACTCCCGAATTTCAGTGCCTCTCCCGAAAATCTCCCAGGACAACCATTCTCCCGAATTCCTCCCGATTTCCAGCCGGGTTTAAGGCACGCCCCCTCCAGGTCCGTGCGGACCTGAGTGAGGACAGCCTGTCGTCACGTCCGCTTTTCCTTCACAGCGTGCCGGCCCAGTCACGTTATAACATCTACAGATTTTGGAGAGTGCACAACTGCACACACAACAAGGAGACAAAGAAGAGGCAGTCATGGCGACGACGAGTGACAGAGAATAGAACGAGGATGGACAATTCAACTCTAAACTCACTCCTTTCCTGCAAGTTCAATTTCACAAATGCTGCCCATACCTATGCTCCTTCAAAGGCTGTGCTACTGGCTGCAAAGCATTGCACTTTCAAATACAACAATGAGTAGAGGAGTGTTATGTGTGTGTATATGTTTTAACAAATGAACACTGAAAAGTATTTATTTTATTTATATATATATAATATTTTTCGGACTATAAGACGCAGTTTTTTTCATAGTTTGGCCGGGGGTGGGACTTATACTCAGGAGCGACTTATGTGTGAAATTATTAACACATTACTGTAAAATATCAAATAATATTATTTAGTTCATTCACGTAAGAGACTAGATGTATAAGATTTCATGGGATTTAGCGATTAGGAGTGACAGATTGTTTGGTAAACATATAGCATGTTCTTTATGTTATAGTTATTTGAATGACTCTTACCATAATATGTTACGTTAACATACCAGGCACGTTCTCAGTTGGTTATTTATGCCTCATATAACGTACACTTATTCAGCCTGTTGTTCACTTATCTTTATTTATTTTAAATTGCCTTTCAAATGTCTATATTCGTGGTGTTGGGTTTTATCAAATACATTTCCCCCAAAAATGCGACTTATATATGTTTTTTTCCTTCTTTGTTATGCATTTTTGGCCGGTGCGACTTATACTCCTGAGCGACTTTTAGTCCGAAAAATACGGTGTGTGTATATATATATAGCTAGAATTCACTGAAAGTCAAGTATTTATTTTATATATATAAATATATATATATATATATATATATATATATATATATATATATATATATATATATATATATATATATATATATATATATATATATATATATATATAAGAAATATAAATAATATATAATATAAAAAAACTTGAATTTCAGTGAATTCTAGCTAAAAATATACTCTTTCCCCCTAAACCCCCCCCCCGATCTCCCGAATTCGGAGGTCTCAAGGTTGGCAAGTATACTTATAAAAAGGTGCGGCTAATTTATAGATTTTTCTTCGCTAATGACCGTAATGTTTTGAATTCAACAAATAGTTTTCGACAGACAATGTCTTCTAGTTGTCCATAGCGTTTCTACTCAAGTTTGGATTCCTCATTCATCACTCCAAGCAACATTTGTTAGTTTTTCAATAAAACTAAAACTGTCACGGCCATCTTTGCGCTCTGCTTGTTGTGCCTCTGGGAACGCGGCTCGTAATGCGCCCATGGCCGCGCACTTCCAGGGTCGTCTCCGCCCTGCAGCAGTCGGCAGCTGTAATCATTCACCGGCAATCTGCGCACCTGGCGCTAATGAGAGGTCCTGCCTTCAAGAGCCTGCTCAGCCTGCTATCCGTGGCCAGAACGTAACCTTCTGTTGATGTCCCTCTGCCTGTGTTCCACGTGTCGAGCTGTGCGTCTCGTCATTCCTCGTTTCTCCCCCTGCTTCCCGGACTGCCTCTTGGATCTCGACCTCCCGCTTGGACACGGACCTTCTCTGCCTAGCCCCTTTGGATTTGTCGGTTTCCTCACTCATCACTCTGGTAACACTCAACAATTAATTCCTACACTTAGTCTTACACCATACACACTCTTGGGTTTTTGGTCACACTCCTTTCTCTAGTTTATCTGTTAGTATTGTTTCTTTATTATATATATTATATTGTGTATATATAAAATAAATCATAGAACGACATCGCCCCCTTGTGCCGACACTACTCCCCCTGTATACATAACAAAAACAATTCTTACCGTCCCATGTGTGATGTCCGTAGGAGTGGTTTCAAGCATATTTGTATGTGCTATTGTAATGTAATCAAGCTAGCATTGTTAGCATTAGCTAATATGCTAACACATTTACAAGTGGCTGTGTTGGGTTACTTTATTAGTACTCTTTTGCAGCCAGCAAGATCAGGACATCCATTAAAACATACAGAAAAAAGTAAGATCTTAGACATGCAATACAAAGACCTACCACATAACAAGCATTACAAACATTGGTAAGATTATCAAATTCTTAACTTACAATGGCATTCTTTTTGTATTTCTGTTTCGTAAATTCATCCAAACGTGTCTGTGTTGGTATAGAGTCTGTTAGGCTGATGAAAGAGCTAGCTTCCGCAGCTAATGGGTCCAATGATGACTTCTGTTTTGTTTGATCGGCAGTTTTACTGCCGTGTTACAGACGTCGTTTGGAAACAATTAAGGTATGTAAATAAACATTTACAAAATCTTTCTGTCTAAATGACTAATTTCACAACATTGTCAGGTGCTAATATTTGGGGAAATATTTTTTCCTTCTTAAATATATATGTGTATATATATAGCGGTATATTAGCTGCACCCACTAAACTTTAGGGGGAAAAAATATGTTTTCCATATATTAGCCGCACATATATACGCTGTGAAATGAGTTATTTACGCGGAAAAAATTTTGTACATGCTTATTTATATACCTTAATTGTTTCCAAACAATCAGTAAAATGGCTGATCAAACAAAACAGAAGTCATCGTCATGGACACACTGGCTGTGTAAGCTAGCTCTCCAATTAGCTAAACAGACTCAATAACTCCACGGTGACGTTTTGGTGAACTGAGGAATTTGTGGAACTGAAACAATACCAAAAAAAGGCTATTGTAAGTTAATAATACTAACACAGACACTTGTATTAGCAAATTAGCTAATGCTAACAACGCTAGCTTCATTACATTACAATAGCACATACAATATGCATGAACACACTCCTACAGACATCGCACATGGGACGGTTTAGTAAGTATAAACCGTTTTAGTTATATTGTAAAACTTACAAACGTTGCTTGGAGTTATGAATGAAGAAGCCATACAAGTAGAAACGCTTTGGATGGCTGGAAGACTTAAAGGCAATTGTACTTCATGTTCAAAGCACTACTGCACTGCAAAAAGTCAGTGTTCAAAAACAAGAAAAAAAGTACAAAAATTAGGGGTATTTTATTTGAACTAAGCAAAATTATCTGCCAATAGAACAAGAAAATTTGGCTTGTCAAGACTTTCCAAAACAAGTAAAATTAACTAACCTCAATGAACCCCAAAATACCTTAAAATAAGTATATTCTCACTAATAACAAGTGCACTTTTGTTGGTAGAAAAAAAGAGACCTTTTTCCTCAATATGTTGAAAAATATTCTTAAATTAAGTAAATGCTAGTGTCATTATCTTGACATAATGATATGCGCTCGGCATCATGATTTTTTTTTTAATGCTTGAAGTGAGAAATTATTACTTTAAAAAAGTAGTTTTATACTTGTGAGTGTTGATGACACAGCTTTGCATCAGTTGATATTCTAGTTTCAAGCATGTTTTACTCAATATAGGTCATAAAATCTCAGCAACAAGCTGTAATATCTTACTGAGATCATTTAGGACCAAAACCCTTAAAACAAGTAAAACACTCTAACATAAAATCTGCTTAGTGAGAAGAATTATCTTATCAGACAGAAAATAAGCAAATATCACCCTTATTTGAGATATTTAATCTTACTTAGATTTCAGTTTTTGCAGTGTGGTAAATGGAAGCACACGGCAGCACATGCAGTGAGCAAACTCGTCCAATAGATAAACAATAAAACACATTCTCAGTGTTTTTGCTTGTTTTTTGTTTGTTTTATAAACGTTTTATTATGGCCCTCAGTAAAGAAAAATCCATAAATTAGCCACACAATCTTATAGGCCGCAGGGTCCAAAGTGTAAGAAAAAAGCAGCCAACCGCTTTGTTGAACATGACAAATTCTTCATGCTACTTGACTATAAAGTTATTTCTCTGAATTGCAAATCCTGTCATTCAAATTTCAATTCAACATTCTGAGGAATGGAGTCAATTCAAATTCACGGTTGATTTTAATGTCACAATTCGACCAAATGTTGGGCTGCACTGTATTTGTTTATGCGATAGACGTGTGATGATAACATGAGACAGTTACACTTTCTGCCTCTTACCTAATATGTACCACAATATGTACCAGTTTCTGTCCTGTAAAGTATGTTCTGTACTGAAAGATCTAATTAAGAATAAATGTACTCATGTTAGGGTGCACTAATTTCCACCAGAGCCACAATTTAGTATGTTTAATTTATTTCACACATGCTTAAAACATTAACATAATGTGACAAGTCCCATTTCTTCAGAATATTGTATTCTCAGGGCATCGAAACTGCTTCGGTAGCATCTTCTAATTTTCAGAGATTGTTTTTAAGAAAAAGGGTTTTGGTCAGAGTTTGCATAAAATAATGGAAGAGGCTCAAGCCACATGCGATTTTGAAAATTAGGAGCACCTTTGAGGGGAGATAGACTTGGTCAGAACTAGGGATGTATATCCTTAAGATTTTATCGATACCATACCCGTATCGGTATTTGTCGGTACTAGGGTTGTCCTGATACCAATAATTTGGTACCAGTACCAAAATGTATATCAATACTTTTCGTTACTTTTCCAAAGAAAGGAAACTATGAAAACTTTATTTTAACAGAAAATATTACAATACATTAAACATATGTTTCCTATTGCACTCAAAGTACAATTTTAGAAGGTTAAAAAATAAATTAAAGGCCATTAAACACATTGGGCTTTTCTTGTTGCACTCAAATAACAGTTTACAATTTTCCATATTAAATATAGTCTGCCATAATCAAGGATTAGATTGGACTATAACAAAAAGCTTTATTGACATTATATTAAATTACTCTGTCTTAATGAAATCAAACAATGGATGTCCGCTAACTTTTTGCAACTCAACGCCAAGAAAACGGAAATGCTGATTATCGGTCCTGTTCGACACCGACAACTATTTTATAATACCACCTTAAAATTTGACAATTACACAAGACGACTCGGTAAAGAATCTGGGTATTATCTTCGACCCAACTCTCTCGTTTGAGTCACACATTAAGAGTGTTACTAAAACAGCCTTCTTTCATCTCCGTCATATCGCTAAAATTCGTTCCATTTTGTCCACTAGCGACGCTGAGATCATTATTCATGCGTTCGTTACGTCTCGTCGCGATTACTGTAACGTATTATTTTCGGGTCTCTCTATGTCCAGCATTAAAAGATTACAGTTGGTACAAAATGTGGCTGCTAGACTAGACAAGAACCAGAAAGTTTGATCATATTACGCCTATACTGGCTCACCTGCACTGGCTTCCTGTGCACTTAAGATGTGACTTTAAGGTTTTACTACTTACATATAAAATACTACACGGGCTAGCTCCATCCTATCTTGCTGATTGTATTGTACCATATGTCCCGGCAAGAAATCTGCGTTCAAAGAACTCCGGCTTATTAGTGATTCCTAGAGCCCAAAAAAAGTCTGCGGGCTATAGAGCGTTTTCTATTCGGGCTCCAGTACTCTGGAATGCCCTCCAGGTAACAGTTAGAGATGCTACCTCAGTAGAAACATTTAAGTCCCATCTTAAAACTAATTTGTATACTCTAGCCTTTAAATAGACCCCCTTTTTAGACCAGTTGATCTGCCGGGGGGGGGGTGCACAGGTCCGGTGGCCATGGATGAAGTGCTGGCTGTCCAGAGCCGGGACCCAGGGTGGACCGCTCGCCTGTGCATCGGTTGGGGACATCTCTGCGCTGCTGACCTGTCTCCGCTCGGGATGGTCTCCTGCTGGCCCCACTATGGACTGGACTCTCACTATTATGTTAGATCAACTATGGACTGGACTTTCACAATATTATTTCAGACCCACTTGACATCCATTGCTTTCGGTTTCCCCTAGAGGGGGGGGGGGGGGGGGGTTACCCACATATGCAGTCCTCTCTAAGGTTTCTCATAGTCATTCACATCGACGTCCCCCTGGGGTGAATTTTTCCTTGCCCTTATGTGGGCTCTGTACCGCGGATGTCATAGTGGCTTGTGCAGCCCTTTGAGAAACTTGTGATTTAGGGCTATATAAATAAACATTGATTGATGGGCAGCACGGTGGAACAGGGGTTAGTGCATGTGCCTCACAATACGAAGGTCCTGACTAGTCCTGGGTTCAATCCCGGGCTCGGCATCTTTCTGTGTGGAGTTTGCATGTTCTCCCCGTGACTGCGTGGGTTCCCTCCGGGTACTCCGGCTTCCTCCCACCGCCAAAAATATGCACCTGAGGATAGGTTGATTGGCGACACTAAATTGGCCCTAGTGTGTGAATGTCAGTGTGAATGTTGTCTGTCTATCTGTGTTGGCCCCGTGATGAAGTGGCGACTTGTCCAGGGTGTACCCCGCCTTCCGCCTGAATGCAGCTGAGATAGGCTTCAGCACCCCTCTACGACCCCAAAAGGGACAAGCGGTAGAAAATGGATGGATGGATGGATTGATTGATAGATAAACATTGAAATTATTCATGATTTATGGTTTCCACTCCTGGTCTGTGCTTTAAGAAAAATAAATCGTTTAGTAAATACTAAAAACAAAAATATGGATAAATGTACAAAGATAAGACATGTAGCAGGTAAAACACAAATTGTAGCAATTTTTTTACAAAATTCATTTCACTTGCATTATTTGACGCTAATTGGGCAGTTTTAACTCCGCTAATATTTGGCATCAAGCCAAGCAGCTTTGTGCGCGTCTACGTATCTACATGTTATGTATGTACATGTTATATATCTACATGTGCACAGCAGGGGAGCTAGTTAACATATGAGAGCACCGTATGTGTGTTTGTGAGAATGGCAATGTGTGAGTGACATCAGTGAGTGAGTGGGCGAGTAAAGAGAGAGAGAGGTAGCGCGTGCACTGCGCAGTAGAGTGATGAACGGGTCTAGTTGCGTCCTGCAAAACAAATAATGAAGCAACCAGATTGTCACGAATCAGCGGCCTCAAATTCTGAACGGAAAGCGGAGCTGAGCAGACCCACTGACGGCTAAAGTGAAGTGTTTTACCCCCGACAAAAACATCCACCCTGGAAGGAACGTCTGCCCTGTGCTCCTCGACTACGGCCTGCATGGCCCCAGAAGGGTGCATGGTGCAGGGCTGGCCCCTGGCTGGCACGGCTCCATGGAGGTGAGTGTCTGTCAAGTGTCCCTTTTTTCTCTCAATGATAGCATCTCAGTCACATTACGACAATTTCCGCAACTTTCCGCATTTAGATTCTGTTTTTAGCAAACATTGAATGTGTCCGTGATTCAGATTAACTGTAAATCTATGATTCCTCCCGGAAGAGGGGCGGTATAAGGTCGACTCCCATTGGCTGTTCCGCTGTATCTTTTTTTTTATGCTTTGCGATGACACCTGAATTAATGTGACAGCCGTGCATGTCATAACTACGACAGTCAGTAAGTACAGAGAGCAGTATCATTAGTCCAGAATTTTCACGGTCCGCTTGGACCTACCCAATTAGCAACCGGTACCTTAAAATACCAGTACTCAGTATTAGGGATGTCCGATAATGGCTTTTTTGCCGATATCCGATATTCCGATATTGTCCAACTCTTAATTACCGATTCCAATATCAACAGATACTGATATATACGTACAGTCGTGGAATTAACACATTATTATGCCTAATTTTGTTGTGATGCCCCGCTGGATGCATTAAACAATGTAACAAGGTTTTCCAAAATAAATCAACTCAAGTTATGGAAAAAAATGCCAACATGGCACTGCCATATTTATTATGGAAGTCATAAAGTGCATCATTTTTTTTAACATGCCTCAAAACAGCAGCTTGGAATTTGGGACATGCTCTCCCTGAGAGAGCATGAGGAGGTTGAGGTGGGCGGGGTTGGGGTGGCGGGGTTGAAGTGGGGGGGGGGGTAGGGGATAGCGGGGGGTGTATATTGTAGCGTCCCGGAAGAGTTAGTGCTGCAAGGGGTTCTGGGTATTTGTTCTGTTGTGTTTATGTTGTGTTATTGTGCGGATGTTCTCCCGAAATGTGTTTGTCATTCTTGTTTGGTGTGGGTTCACAGTGTGGCGCATATTTGTAACAGTGTTAAAGTTGTTTATACGGCCACCATCAGTGTGACCTGTATGGCTGTTGACCAAGTATGCCTTGCATTCACTTGTGTGTGTGAAAAGCCGTAGATATTATGTGACCGGGCTGGCTCGCAAAGGCAGTGCCTTTAAGGTTTATTGCCGCTCTGTACTTCTCCCTATGTCCGTGTACACAGCGGCATTTTAAAAAGTCATAAATTTTACTTTTTGAAACCGATGCCGATAATTTTGAAACCGATACCGATAATTTCCGATATTACATTTTTAAGCATTTATTGGCCGATGATATCTGCAGTCCGATATTAATCGAACATCTCTACTCAGTATACATCCTTAGTCAGAACCTGTGGGAAAACGGAAAAAGAAGATCATACTCGGCACTCAAAAACAAGAGGAAAAGAAGGTAAGCTATTTTGAGTCCTCTTCTACTGATGTTTTCCTGAAGATGTTTAAGGAAATGCTGAAATAGCATGAGGAAACACTGGCTATGGTGTCTATGGAAGGAGGAGGAGCTGGAAGAGCAGGGAAGTCCGAAATGGCAATTATTTGATATTCTTTTTTTTTTCTTTCTTTTTGCTCAAAAACGTTTTTGTGGTTATCATGGAGCAGTGCAACAATGCAATCAAGTGATCACAATATTAGTTTTACATGTCTTTATACACACTGTCTATGGGGGAAATGGACTCCAGTTCAGTAGATGACGTCTGGTAATGGAAAGGAGTTCTAATAGTACAAAAAAAAAATGTATATGATAGGAAATGACTGCCATATTATTTTTAAGGAGCAAAAAATACATAAAGTTAGTGAAAAGTTGGTCATCTGGACTGACGCTACAGGTTTTGTGTGGTTACATCTAAGAGAGGGGTTCTCAAACTTTTCTCACCTCAGATAACACTTGTACCACCATAACGACCGCACTAAAATACAGTAGCATAGTAGGCCTAAATATTCATTAAAACCAAGGCAGAAGTTTTACTTAACAAGTATATTTATTATTTTAGTCCACTGTAACATTACACAAAGTTTGAACAGTAACACTTTGTTTGAATATTTGATTCAGTGATTTTTTTTTTGGCATACCACTGCACAGTTTGAGAATAACGGATCTAAAATGATTCTTATACAATATCAGTGTACCACTGGTGCAATTTTCTGACATAATGCACTACTTAGAAGTATTAATCAAGCACAGGAGTGAAGATATGCACCCTGTTTTGAAGAGAGGACTCATTTGGACTCATCATCCTCTCTCTTGTGTCTGAAGTAGTGATTTTGTTAGAAAGCTGCATGTGTTTATGCAATCACTGCAGATGAAACTAAAAAAAAATAACAGCACTAACATCCTCTTCTCCACTTCAGTCCAGAGTAGATCACGCTCCTCGCTCTGATGAATAACCATCTGGTTGTTGTGGAAAGGTATTCCTGTGTACTCAGATCAACTTTGTCAAATGAGTTGTTTGGGGAATGCGTGCCTTAATTCTAAGCAAGCGATGGCCAACAACTCAATGTAGTGAAAGCGGACACTTGATGTCTGTTTATTGTTAAATGTTGCGTATGATTCTTGTCTGAATAGAAGACTGCACAAAATATACATTCATATGGAAATGTGTCATCTTAATTGTCCAGTTGTGGGAGTGGCATAGTGGGCGGGATTCACGTTGTAACACTCCCATCTTGTGGTTAGATTTGTCATTACAACAAAGATTCACAACTGACGTACAGCATATATAAAAAGTACTTAAAAGTAGTAGTTAAAATAACGAAATCAAGAAGGTCCAATGTTATTTAGGCTATTCTGGTAGTAATTGTTTTTTGAATTATGTATTTTGTAAATAAAAAGTATAAGAAAGTAACGAAACATTGAATAAAACCATTAAAAATGTTAAAATAAATGAATGCAGCAAATATAATAAATAAATGGAATTAAAAATAAAAGTGAATATATTTTACACCAGTGAAATAAATACTTTGTTGATCTTGAGCAACAAATGAAATTGTTGCAAAAGCCACATTTGACACACCAGTATTAATAGTAACATAATTGTTTTATATATACACTACCGTTCAAAAGTTTGGGGTCACATTAAAATGTCCTTATTTTTCAATGAAGATAACTTTAAACTAGTCTTAACTTTAGAGAAATACACTCTATACATTGCTAATGTGGTAAATGACTATTCTAGCTGCAAATGTCTGGTTTTTGGTGCAATATCTACATAGGTGTATAGAGGCCCATTTCCAGCATCTATCACTGCAGTGTTCTAATTGTACAATGTGTTTGCTCATTGGCTCAGAAGGCTAATTGATGATTAGAAAACCCTTGTGCAATCATGTTCACACATCTTAAAACAGTTTAGCTAATTACAGAAGCTACAAAACTGACCTTCCTTTGAGCAGATTGAGTTTCTGGAGCATCACATTTGTGGGGTCAATTAAACGCTCAAAATGGCCAGAAAAAGAGAACTTTCATCTGAAACTCGACAGTCAATTCTTGTTCTTAGAAATGAAGGCTATTCCACAAAATTGTTTGGGTGACCCCAAACTTTTGAACGGTAGTATATATATATATATATATATATATATATATATATATATATATATATATATATATATATATATATATATATATATATATATATATATATATATATATATATATATATATATATATGTGTGTGTGTGTGTATATGTGTGTGTGTGTGTGTTTATGTATGTATGTATGTGTATATATATATTGACACACTAGTAAGAATAGTCACAGTATAATTGTTTATGTGTGTATATATATATATATATATATATATATATATATATATATATATATATATATATATATATATATATATATATATATATATGTGTGTGTGTGTATATGTGTGTGTGTGTGTGTTTATGTATGTATGTATGTGTATATATATATTGACACACTAGTAAGAATAGTCACAGTATAATTGTTTATGTGTGTATATATATATATATATATATATATATATATATATATATATATATATATATATATATATATATATATATATATATATATATATATATATATATATATATATACAAACCATAACACATTCATTTTGTGATTTTGGGATTTTGGACTTGTTGGAGACTTTTTGATGACATGTGCTTCAATGCACTGACACACCATCAATACTGGATTGCCTGGAAACAGAAAGTATTTTGAAAGATTAACTGGATTCTAAAAGTACTTTTCCTCACTAAACAATGGCGACTAAGAAGTTAGCAGAAGAAATGGAGGAGGTGAAAAAGTCTCTGAATTTCATGTCAGAGGAACTGAGTAAAGTAGCAAAACAGCAAACGGGCCTTCTGGACTTAATTGATGAAATTAAGCAGCTGAAGGCAATTATCAAAGACAAAGACAAGAAGATTGAAGAACTTGAAAGAAGAGTGGACGATCTAGAGCAGTACTCGAGGATGGATGACCTGGTGATTTCTGGGCTTGAGACCAGCCACCGCTCCTATGCAAGGATCACAGCAGGTGACAAGGAGGGAGAAGGTGCACCAAGAGGTGAACTGCACACGCTTGAGCAGCAAGTCATCAAATTCTTCAATCACAAAGGAATTCCTGTATGCAGTTCAAGTATAGCTACATGCTACACCATTCCACTGAAACAAAACAACAGATCCAACATCATCATCCGTTTTGTGAGTAGAAAACATAAAATTGAAATGCTTAAGCTGGGAAAAAAATTGAAAGGCACAGGAGTATATGTAAATGAGCATCTCACAAAGAGAAACGCAGAAATTGCAAGACAGGCCAGGATCTTGAAAAAGGGAAAGCGAATCCAGGACACATGGACAAGGAACTGTAAAGTAATGATTAGATTGAATGGTCCACTAGAACAAGCAAGGGTATTAGTGGTCAGAGACTTGAAGGAACTTGAACAATATCAATGAAAAAGATGATGATGATAAACAAGTGGAATAGTGGGGAAATGTTCCTTGTTTATTGTGTACTGTGTGGACAACCAACATGATGGAAGAACAAATGAGCTGCACAAAATTCAAGTCTTTTGACTATCATGATCATAAATGCTATGAGTTAGAAAATAACATTGACCCAGATATTCACTTCTATCAGGACTCTAATGTGGACTGTGAGTATTATACTGACAAACAGTTTAATTCAAATGTTAAAATGGAAGGCTTTTCTGTGATTCATTTCAACAGCAGGAGTCTTTACAGTAACTTTTCCAAAATTAAAGAGTATCTTAAACAAATACAGCAAAGGTTTACAATAATAGCAATTTCAGAGACTTGGTTGAGTGATAGTAAGGAATTACTGGATGGATTAGAGGGATATGAAATGTTTTGGCAAAACAGGATGAACAAAAGGGGAGGGGGTGTTGTATTGTTTGTGATGTCCTCTCTCAAATGTAGGCTGATTGCTGACATGACAACTGCTATTGACAATCTGATGGAATGTGTAACTATTGAAATCAGTGTTGAAAGATCCAAAAACAAATTAATTAGTTGTATTTATAGAACTCCAGGATCATGCATTGATCAATTTAATAAGAAAATGTTTGAGTTATATGAAAGACATAATGATAAGGTGATCTTGATTTGTGGTGACTTCAACATTGATTTGTTGAAATTTAATGATCACATGAAAACCACTGATTTTGTTCATCTTATGTTTAGCTTGAGTTTTTTTCCACTAATTGTAAAACCTAGCAGAATAACAAAGGACAGCTTAACACTGATTGACAATATTTTTATAAATGTATTTGATGGGAATAGAAAAAGTGGACTCTTAGTGACTGATGTAAGTGATCACTTGCCTGTCTTTACAGTGATTCAAATGAACAAGGAGCAAAACTTACAAACCAAAGGACAAATAAATAACTTTGTTAGAATAAAATCACCAGAAGCAGTTAAGGCATTCAAGGCTGATCTTTTAAATCAGGATTGGCAAAATGTTTTTGTGGAGGATACTAATGGAGCATACGATACATTCCTGGATATATTTCTGACACTTTATGACCGTCATTGTCCATTGAGAGAATATAAGCAAAATACTAAAAAGAGGGAGAAACCATGGATAACAGGGGGTTTAGTAAAAGCCTGTAAAAAAAAAAAAAAAGGCTTTACAAGGAATTTATTAAACATCGAACAACAGAAAATGAGGACAAATATAAAAAGTATAAAAACAGATTGACATGTATCATGAGGCTGCAACAAAAAAACTATTATGAACAATTGCTGCATAAACATAAAAATAATATCATTGAAACCTGGAATGTGCTTAATACAATGATTAAAAAATCTAGTAAAAAGGATTTTACAGCTTATCTGATAAAAGATGACAACTCAATTATTGGAAATATAGAAGAAATAGCTGAGGAATTCAATAAGTTTTTTGTGAATGTTGGCCCAAATTTGGCAAAAAATATTAATTTTAATATGAATGATGAGAAAAAGTTAAAGCGTGTATCTGACATTAAAAATTCAATGTTTCTTGGTGGAGTTTGTGAAAGTGATGTGTTAGAAGTGATCAGAAAGTTTAAAAACAAAAAATCTGTCGATGGTAGCAACGTGGATATGTCACTTGTTAAAGAGGTGGTGGATTGTGTCCTGAAGCCGTTTACTTATATATGTAATAAATCTTTATCAACTGGAACTTTTCCTGACAAAATGAAAATTGCTAAAGTTATTCCAATTCATAAAAATGGTGATAAACACATGGTCTCAAATTATAGACCTGTGTCTCTACTACCTCAATTTGCAAAAATTCTTGAGAAATTATTTGTAAATAGACTTGATAAGTTCATTGACAAACATGAGCTTCTGAATGATCAGCGGTATGGCTTCAGGAGTAATCGATCTACATCCCTAGCTACAGCAATAGAAAAGAAGCAACACACCGTTGGAGTATTTATTGACTTATGTAAAGCTTTTGACACAATCGATCATTCCTTACTTCTGCAAAAATTGGAAAACTATGGCATAAGAGGTGTTTCACAACAGTGGTTAAATAGTTATTTAAGCAATAGATCTCAATATGTGGAAATTAAAAAGACTAAATCACAGCCAAGAAGAGTAACTTGTGGGGTGCCACAAGGCTCTGTACTGGGACCTAAGTTATTTATACTATATTTAAATGATATTTGTTCAGTGTCTAATAAATTGAAATGTATTATGTTTGCAGATGATACAAATGTATATTGTTCAGGAGAAGACTTGAAGGAAGTGTTGAGGATAATAGAGGTTGAGTTGATTCAGCTAAAAAAATGGTTTGATATTAATAAGTTATCATTAAATGATAAGAAAACTAAGTTTATGGTGTTTAGTGGTGCAAGGACAAACTGTGAAGCAAAATTTAAATTAAATCAAGTGGAAATTGATAGAGTATATGAAACTAAATTCTAGGGAATAATAATTGATCATAAATTATGTTGGAAACCGCATATTGAATATATAAAGGGAAAAATATACAAATCCATTGCTATTCTTTATAAAGTAAAACACATGCTGAATAAGAAATGTTTGCATATGTTATATTATTCTTTTATTTTTCCATATTTAACATATTGTGTTGAAGTTTGGGGAAATGTTTATAAAACAAACGTAGACCCAATAATTAAACTTCAAAAAAGGATCATTAGAATAATACACAAAGCGTGCTGCTATGAACATACCAATCCATTATTTATAAGTTCTAATGTGTTAAAATTTTCAGATATTGTGTTTTTAAAAACAATGGACATTATGTTTAGAGTAAAGAACAACAGCGTTCCAGCTTGTATTCTTAGGTTATTTCAATTAAGAGGAGAAAACTATAATTTACGGGGGATATTGGTTTTTGAAATATGTAAAGCAAGAACAAATACAAAATACAAATGTATTTCAGTTTTAGGAGTTAAGTGGTGGAACAAGCTCAGTGATGAGCTGAAGATATGTACTTCTTTGTTAAGGTTTAAGAAAACATTGAAAGGTGAAATAATTGAAAATTATAAAATATAGCAACGATTACTTTCATCCCATTGATTTTTTTTTTTCTTATTTTCAGTGAAGGTATAGGATAGGCAAATATAAGCTTTGGCTTCAGCCTATTCCTTTTTCGGTCATGCTTTTTCTTTTCTTTTCTTTTCTTTTTGTGTGTAAATGTGTATGATTGTTATATATGTATAATTTGTACTGTACTGTCACACAAAATGGTTATTGGTTGAGGGTTGATTTTATGGCCGAAATAAACTTATTTCATTCATTCATTTAAAAAAACGCATCACAGCATTTGCCTTTTTTTTTTTTAACATCATCACTTATTAGTGGTCACTGCAGACTTCATGAGAGCCAAAAAACATAAAACATCACTTACTGTGCAATGTCAGCTGTCATTAGGAGGCAGACTGCTCGGATGTTTATATATATGGAGAAGAAAAGGGGGATCTTTTCAAGCGTCTTTTTGTGTCGTAGTCGCCATTGCCGGGTCTAAAATTGGCTGTCAAAGTGTACCAACTTGTCGGAACACGTCCTCGTTCTTCTACTATCCAGGGGAGAAGTTTATGATCTCGAAGAAAGTTTGATGAGCAAGGAAACGAGGAAGCAGCTCACCAGTGGATCATGTCAACATAGGCACGCAAGCTCGTGATCACGGCGCCGCTATAAATAGTTTATCTGCGTTAGCGCTTATAATAACAATATCACTAATACTTGGTTAATATTCACATTACAAATTGTAAAGGGAGTATTGTTGGCGCTTTTTGGATGTTTTTTATTGGGTTTTATGGGCGTAATAGAGGACCTCCCATTGGCTCTTTTATTTACCTTTATTTACTATTAAATGTTTTGTTTTTTTTAATACATCCGTTGTCATGTTTTTCATAATGATTTTTCATAATGATTGTGAACGATGCAGTTCCCCTTTTAAGCACTAATTTTCCAAGGTAACATTGGAAATCAAATAATCAAATAAAAAACTATTTGTAATAGCACACATGTCATGATCTCTCATGACACTTGGTGTTAGTTTCTGATATGGTGTTTTTTACCCTGTACAGCACTCTTATTTTATTTTTTTAATTTCCTGTTTGCCTCCTTTTGCCATCATTTCTGTCTTAGCCATGGCTTCCTCACCTGACCCTGATTGGCAATCAGGACACACCTGTTCCTGGTTGCCAATCAGGATGCGTTATATGCCAGCTCCGTTCTGCTCTCTTGACTTAAATGCATCAATTCTGCTTTGCATCATTGTGTTTTGCATTGTTGCAGTCTTTTGCAGTGTTCCTCAACGTGTTGCAATGTTTTGTAACTAAAACCTATGCTTCCTGTGCACTTCTCAGCTGTTTCTTTGTTGTTGTTGTTGTTAAATAAATTTTTACCTGCGATATGCCTGCCGTGTCTGCATTCTGGGGTCACGCTTGAAACTAGCCGAATGTAACATTACACACAGAATGCTGTTCCTTCCCAAGTAACAGCATTATAACAATGAGTTGTTGTATAAATACTCAAACTTAAAGGTAAAATACATCCAAGGATTGTTGGTTTACAACAGGAAGTGTTGTCATAAAGTAAAGACAGTCACAAATATATATATTTTCACAAATATTTGGCTAGCTAAAAAGCAATGCAAAAAATAGGCAAAATGATGAAACCAGACAAAAGGGCATATTTGTATATATTTATTTTGAAACCAATCTGTTTTCCAACATATAAACCTGCTGAGATAATACAATTATTTATATTTGACTCCGTTAGAGTCAACCTTTTCTATAAGTTCAATATAGCTTTCTGTTATAGCTTTAGCATCTGGCACCTGAACAAAACTTTGCTACCTGTCAATCCATCTTGGATCTGCATCGACTGGACAGGTCCAAATTTCAACCCCTGGAATAACCGTCCATGCATACATTTATGTATGTGTGTATATATATACTGTATATATACACACACTGTATGTGTATATGCATATATATATAATTTATATATATTATGTATATATACTGTATATATAATCTACATATATAATCTATATATATTTATATATTGTGTATTTATTTATATGGTAAAAAATATATCATTTAGAATAAATATTTCATATTTGTCGAGAGTATTGTTTTGACAGTAGAGGCTATATAGTTTTCACAATGCTGCATGTACACATGTTTGGCTGGCATTACAGGAACACATAAATATATATTTAACCCTGCGTGCTATCCATATCATTTCAAATGTTTGGCCAAAACCCTTCTTACTGTAACATCTGGGTCATACTGGATTAAGCATATACATATTTCCATGTACAGTAGACCTAATGGCACACAACATAACAAATTCTATGCTTTGCTGCACAAAAAAAATCTTGACAAAAAATGTCTTGAGTTGTACATCATGTGCAATTTATGTGATTGTGTGAAAATAACTTTCGTATTCACAGTATATGTTTTCAATTATTAGCATACACACTTGACGTACGTTAATAACTCCTTACGTCTAACACGTTTCCATATTAGCACAAATGTTACGAAGCACAGAATGACAGTAGATATCTATTACAGTTGGAGAATAAAAATGCAATTTTACGAAAAGACTTATTTTGCCTTGGCTGCTGTTGTAATAGGAGACTAATAATAATTATAAACAATTGGCCATTTTGGGGGAGTATTGGCTTGCTAGATAACCATAACTCCATACCTACCACCCCTATATGAATGATAGAAAGGTATCATCTCATAACCATTAACAGTCAACTTTAACTATACTTGGGATTTTTAGGTTTTAAGTCAGCTCCTATGTGATATACTGTATTTTATATATATATATATATATATTTCATACGTATGCAGTAAGTCTCTTACACACATTTCTGTACCTGCTATATACATATACTTTTATGTATATACACATATGTCATACCAAAGACTATAAAAATGGGACCCATTACCTCCCTGCTTGGCACTCAGCATCAAAGGTTGGAATTGGAATCACCAAAAATTATTCCTGGGCGCGGCACCGCTGCTGCCCACTGCTCCCCTCACCTCCCAGGGGGTGATCAAGGGGATGGGTCGAATGCAGAGGACAAAGTTCACCACACCTAGTGTGTGTGTGACAATCATTGGCACTTTAACTTTAATATATACACACCCAACTTTAACTTAATGTGTGTGTGTGTGTATATACATATATATATACACACACACACACATATATGTGTGTATATATGTATATATACATAAAAGTATATGTATATAGCAGGTACATAAATGTGTGTAAGAGACTTACTGCATACGTATGATATATATATATATATATATATATATATATATATATATATATATATATATATATATATATATATGTGTGTGTGTGTGTGTGTGTGTGTGTGTGTGTGTGTGTGTGTGTGTGTGTGTGTGTGTGTGTATATGTATACACACACACGTGTGTGTGTAAATATGCATAATAGTATATGTATAAGCAGGTATAGAAATGTGTGTAAAAGACTTACTGCATACGTATGTGTATATATATATATGTATGTATGTATGTATGTATATATATATATATATATATATATATATATATATATATATATATATATATATATATATATATATATATATATATATATATATATATAATGTGTGTGTGTGTGTGTACGGTATGTATATAATTCTAACTGCTGTTTGGGAATGTATTAGCCAGTCAGACATACATTTTGCATTGTTTTGTGTTCACAAAATAAACAGGCGTAGGAGACAAATATAATATTTGAAGGTGTCAGACAGTACTACAACATACTGTTGTTAAGTTTCGCTTCACGACTGTCATGCAGTAACATCTGCACAATACAATCTTCTTACTTAAAAAACATGTCTAGAAAAGTATTCCATTCTGTAACTAATAACTATATGAACTTTGTTTATTTAAACGTTAAAATGAGGCATCAGTGATTCTTTTTCTGTGGGGGGAAAACATATAATTAAAAAATAAGACACTGAATGTTGTCAAATGTGTGTTGGGAAATGCTACCAGGATTATATTACTTTATCACTATTATTCCTATTATTTGTTATGTATATGAGCTATAGGCCCCTACACATCAACAGGACTATTTACACAAAAAAGATTACAAATAACAAATAGTAAAAAAAAATGGTGTTGTCGGATGTGTTGTTAATAATGGCTTATGTCCGCATATGTCAATGGAGAGAAAAAAAGTTAATATTTGACATATATATCTATACGTATTTAAAAGGTAGATCATGTGCTTATTATTTTGATTGAAGAGTATTATAAAGAAGAAGCAGCAGCAGTTAATCCAAGTGTCCCTCTGGCTACATGTCGCTCTCTCATTTGTCACGTGACCACGTCAATCAAGGCGACCATCACTGAGTGGCCTGGCAGATGCAGCATTTATCTATGAAAATAATGCCGTGGAAAAGAAATGTAGCCGTGCATTGTTCGGGTCTTGGGGGGGTGTGTATTTGCGAGCTGTATGCACGGCTTCCAGGTAAACATCACATACTGAATGCAGGGAGAGACAGAGAGAGGCTTGTCAGCTATCTTTGCACCTGCTTTCCTCCATGATGAGCTGTGTTGGTTTGGAGAAGACGTCTCCTTGGCTCATGCTTGCCGTGGACCCTTAAGGAGGTCCACGATGTCTGGGTGAGAGGCTCCCTCTGCCACTTCCTGAGCATTCTGTCCATTCTGGAGCAAACACACAGCATAAAACACAATTTTCTTTTAAAATATATATTTTTTAAAGGAAACTGCAGTGGCTATTTTACTCCATGAGGTGGCAGCATTGAGCTGTTTTAGGCCTGTTACTACACAGCCAATACTTTCTTGGTAAATATCAAAGAATATTGCAGATTACAAATAATTATGGTTATATGAATGTAATATGATTCTTATGACACAATTACATATAAAGCACAGGTGCATCTCAATATACTGAAATTCTATTTCTTAACATTTGCATTTGAAAATAAGATAATTGTTCTCGTCGCCCCTCTAATATTGAAACAGGAAGTCATAGGGCGAACTTTTATGCAAAAGTTGTTTTATTTACTTTATTTCAGGGGCAGCGTAGCGCTGTTGGAAGAGTGGCCGTGCCAGCAACCTGAGGGTTCCTGGTCCGATCCCAGGCTTCTACCACCCTAGTCACGTTGGTTGTGTCCTTGAGCAAGACACTTCACCCTTGCTCCTGATGAGTAGTGGTTAGTGCCTTGCATAGCAGCTCCCGCCATCAGTGTGTGAATGTGTGTGTGAATGGGTGAATGTGGAAATAGTGTCAGAGCGCTGTGAGTAACTTGAAGGTAGGAAAGCGCTATACAAGTATAACCCATTTACAACTTTTTGCATTTTAACGCTAAGAAAACGGAAATGCTGGTTATCGCTACTGCTAGACACCGGCACTTATTTAATAAAACCACCTTAACATTTGACAACCAAAAAATTACACAAAGCGACTTCGTAAAGAATCTGGGTAATATCTTCGATCCAACTCTCTCATTTGAGTCACACATTAAGAGTGTTACTAAAACAGCCTTCTTTCATCTCCGTAATATCGTCTCGTTTCGATTACTGTAACGTATTATTTTCGGGTCTCCCTATATCTAGCATTAAAAGATTACAGTTGGTACAAAATGCCGCTGCTAGACTTTTGACAAGAACAAGAAAGTTTGATCATATTACGCCTATACTGGCTCACCTGCACTGGCTTCCTGTGCACTTAAAATGCAACTTTAAAGTTGTACTACTTAGGTATAAAATACTAAACGGTCTAGCTCCATCCTATCTTGCTGATTGTATTCTACCATAAGTCCCCAAGAAATCTGCGTTCTAAGAACTCCGGCTTATTAGTGATTCCCAGAGCCCCAAAAAAGTCTGCGGGATTTAGGGCTTTTTCTATTCGGGCCTCCAGTACTTTGGAATGCCCTCCCGGTAACAATTAGAGATGCTACCTCAGTAGAAGCCTTTAAGTCCCATCTTAAAACTCATTTGTATACTCTAGCCTTTAAATAGACCCCCTTTTTAGACCAGGTGATCTTCTGTCTCTCTTTTCTGCTCTGACACCCTCTCCTGCGTGGAGAGGTTATAAGGTGACCACGTATCAGCCACCATGGAGGATGCGCTAGCTGTTCCAAGTCGGGACCTGGGGTGGACCACTAATCTGTGCATCAGTTGGGGACGTCTCTGCCCTGCTGACTTGTCTCCACTACACTCCAAGGTTTCTCATTGTTATCCCATTGGGTTGAGTTTTTTTCTTGCCCTGATGTGGGATCTGAGCTGAGGATGTCGTTGTGGCTTGTGCAGCCCTTTGAGACACTTTTGATTAAGGGCTATATAAATAAACTTTGATTGATTGATTGATCCATTGCACCGGTCACCCAAGAAGGGGTCCCCACATCTGTGGTCCTTTCCAAGGTTTCTCATTGTGCCCATTGGGTTGAGTTTTTTTCTTGCCCTGATGTGGGATTTGAGTCAAAGATGTTGTTGTGGCTTGTGCAGCCCTTTGAGACATTTGTGACTAAGGGTTATGTAAGTAAACTTTAATTGATTCATTCATTGATATTTCAGGAGTTCAATTCAGCTCATGTGCCAAACCATCAAAAGTGTACAACAGGGGTGTGCGCGCCCGGGTTCCATTTTTAGCTCGTGGCTTGTTTTTTATTGGCACCTGACACATTCTACAGACAAAAATAAACATGTCCCTGATTAGATAATAACACCAAAAACTAAGAAAGAAAATGCAACCCCCCCAAAAAGGACGTTTTCGATTTTGCTAAAGCCCTAAAAAAGGTTGTATTTGGCAAAATAAGTAATAATAATAATAATAATAAAACAATTCTATATCTCAAGGGGGAGGGATCAGATATTATACGACAGTAGGAAGGGGAATCGTATAGCTCCATTCATTTCAGTTTACCTGATACATGTAACGTGGCAAATTTTGGGAGTGAATTGTCCACTTTAGCCACCAGTACAGTGTTGAATATCTTAAAATATTTTTTTATGGCAATTCCAACTTTGAGAACGTCAGTTGCTGTGTAGAGTGGCACTTTTCATCATTTTCAGCAGATTTTTGCTGCAATAGATTAGCATATGAAGAGTTAAGACGCGAAAACTGATAAATCTATTTTCCTTGTTTGTAGTAAATCATTGATTTTTGTGGAGCTTTTCATGGAAAAGCCATCCTGCTGATGCTGGTTGCAAATTAATCGTTTCTAACAAGCACAATTATTGTCTCAATTTGAAAAATGCACATTCCTTACAAAAAAAACTGAATTTTGATAATTTTGTACCAATTTTGCAGCATAAACAACTTCAAACAACGTTTCTTTGAAAATTACATTTTACCTCTTGGCAGAGAATGGTGAAAACTATTTTGTGGTACTCACAGCTCAAAATTGCTGTTTTTGCGCCTTAATTCTTCATATATTGATTGATTTTGATGTACAAAATGTATGAAAGTGGCCCCTGCTTTTTTCTATTTTTCTGTATGTGATCCTTGCTGGAATACAACCAAGCAATAATGAACTTTTAGACAATGTTTAAAAAAAATGTATGAGATACTAAATTAGCTGTAAACCATTATCCTCAAAAGTACTACGCAAAAAGGTAATCATTGAAATTGGCATAATTGCCCTTGAAGCATGATTTGCAAAAACTGAGTGAAACATTTTTAACTGACTGAATATGTTTTTCTAATAAATGCACATCAACATTGAAATTGTATTTTCTGACTATTTATTTATTGTGGGCCATGTGTAGGCTTTGTGAACCACGACAACCTGCTGCTCAAAATGAATTGCCCCTTAAGGGATTAATAAAGTTGTTTGAATTTGAATTAAATTGCACTTTTAACATGTGTGCATTGTAAAAAAAAAAAGATATAAAAGAAAATATCTACTGTTAGCTGCCATACACACTGCCATGTGTGATCTATTGCAGCAGCCGTACAAAAACTCTAAATTTTTATTCACCACACTCATTAAAAGGTTAATCAGAGCAACAAAATGTAGCAGTAAGCCTTTTTAAAATGTATTTAATTGATTAATAGTTAGTTATTCTACTGTTTTCCGGACTATTATTCACCTTTTTTTTAATATAGTTTGGCAGGTCTTGCGATTTATATTTATATAAGAAACTGCATACAATTTAATACGTTTAAAACGTTATTTCACACTGACAAACATGGAGCAAGGAGTAAACACTACCTGCTATGGCCACAGGAGGGCGCTCTAAGCTTGTGATAACAATATGCTGCTCATGTTTGACACCAAGGAGGAAGAAGTGAATGGATTCAAGTGATGTTGAAAGAGATCCAGAGTTTCGTGAACTTGCTCGATGTCAATTTAGCCTATTCAGTCTCCCAGGTATGTTATGCTATTATGTTGTTGAAGAACTGTTAATATGTTATATTAACATAACCAAACCGTTGTTTCTGTGTGCTGTTGTATAATGCGGTGGTTCTCAAACATTTTTCCCCAAGTACCACCTCTGAAAACACACGGCTCTCCAAGTACCACCATTGAGGCCAACATTAACATACAGTAGCGTAGTCTGCCTAAGTATTCATTAAAAACAAAGAAGAGGTTTTATTTAACAAGAATATTTAATATTTTGTCAACTAAACGTTACACACAGTTTGAACAGTAACACTGTTTGAATGTTTCATTAAGTGATTCTTTGGCTTACCACTCGACAGAGCCCCCGTGCACAATTTGACAATCACTGATATACGTACTTGCCAACCTTGAGACCTCCAAAAGCCGTAGATGTTATTGCAGCGTCCCGGAAGAGTTAGTGCTGCAAGGGATTCTGGGTATTTGTTCTGTTGTGTTTATGTTCTGTTACGGTGCGGATGTTCTCCCGAAATGTGTTTGTCATTCTTGTTTGGTGTGGGTTGACAGTGTGGCGCATATTTGTTTGATTGATTGATTGAGATTGTAACAGTGTTAAAGTTGTTTATACGGCCACCGTCAGTGTGACATGTATGGCTGTTGAACAAGTATGCCTTGCATTTGCTTGTGTGTGAGTGTGTGTGTGTGTGTGCTTGAAATTAACATCATTATCAAGCCAGTTAAAATATAATACTACGTGTCAGCATTTCTTGACATCTTCGAGTAAAGACCATTGTTAAACCCGTCCAATGCTACATTATTATGTGACTGGGCCGGCACGCTGTTTATATGGAGGAAAAGCAGACGCCTGGACAGCATGCAGCTGTTAAGGGGTGAAGGTTTCAGGTGACAGAGGGCGCTAAAGGCAGTGCCTTTAAGGCACGCCCCCAATATTGTTGTCCGGGTGTAAATCGGGAGACATTCGGGAGAATGGTTGCCCCAGTTTTCGGGAGGGGCACTGAAATTCGGGAGTCCATCCATCCATGCATCTTCTTCCGCTTATCCGAGGTCGGGTCGCGGGGGCAGCAGCCTAAGCAGGGAAGCCCAGACTTCTCTCTCCCCAGCCACTTCGTCCAGCTCCTCCCGGGGGATCCCGAGGCGTTCCCAGGCCAGCCGGGAGAGATAGTTTTCCCAATGTGTCCTGGGTCTTCCCCGTGGCCTCCTACCGGTCGGACGTGCCCGAAACACCTCCCTAGGGAGGCGTTCGGGTGGCATCCTGACCAGATGCCCAGACCACCTCATCTGGCTCCTCTCGATGTGGAGGAGCAGCGGCTTTACTTTGAGCTCCCCCCGGATGACAGAGCTTCTCACCCTATCTCTAAGGGAGAGCCCCGCCACCCGGCGGAGGAAACTCATTTCAGCCGCTTGTACCCGTGATCTTGTCCTTTCGGTCATGACCCAAAGCTCATGACCACAGGTGAGGATGGGAACGTAGATAGACCGGTAAATTGAGAGCTTTGCCTTCCGGCTCAGCTCCTTCTTCACCACAATGGATCGATACAGCGTCCGCATTACTGAAGACGCCGCACCGATCCGCCTGTCAATCTCACGATCCACTCTTCCCTCACTCGTGAACAAGACTCCGAGGTACTTGAACTCCTCCACTTGGGGCAGGGTCTCCCCCCCAACCCGGAGATGGCACTCCACCCTTTTCCGGGCGAGAACCATGGACTCTGACTTGGAGGTGCTGATTCCCATCCCAGTCGCTTCACACTCGATTGCGAACCGATCCAGTGAGAGCTGAAGATCTTGGCCAGATGAAGCCATCAGGACCACATCATCTGCAAATAGCAGAGACCTAATCCTGCAGCCACCAAACCAGATACCCTCAACGCCTTGACTGCGCCGAGAAATTCTGTCCATAAAGGTTATGAACAGAATCAGTGACAAAGGGCAGCCTTGGCGGAGTCCAACCCTCACTGGAAACGGGTCCGACTTACTGCCGGCAATGCGGACCAAGCTGTGACACTGGGAGCGGACCGCCACAATGAGACAGTCCGTTACCCCATACTCTCTGACCACTCCCCACAGGACTTCCCGGGGTACACGGTCGAATGCCTTCTCCAAGTCCACAAAACACATGTAGACTGGTTGGGCAAACTCACATGCACCCTCAAGGACCCTGCCGAGAGTATAGAGCTGGTCCACAGTTCCACGACCAGGACGAAAACCACACTGTTCCTCCTGAATCCGAGGTTCGACTATCCGGCGTAGCCTCCTCTCCAGTACACCTGAATAGACCTTACCGGGAAGGCTGATTTGAATTCGGGAGTGTCCCGGGAAAATCGGGAGGGTTGGCAAGTATGCTGATATAGTTTATGAAGTATTATTCGTATGTATAATACACTGGGTAGTTATGACTGGAACATTTTTTATTTTAGCTCGGTTGTTTACAATCGCCGGCATAACAGTAGTGGTGTTACATAGATAGAGGTCCGTCCTGCACCCCCACGTAATATGCATTCCCAGCACATATCACTACAGTTTACATATACTGTCAATGTGTTAAGTTACATCAAAATAAATTAGAAACATACATTATTTCTAAATGTGACTTATAGTACAGCATATAATGTTTTTCTTCTTTTCAGGAAGAATTTGTTTGACTGAGGTGACTTATACTCCGGAGTGGTTCGGAGTTCGAAACATCTGGTATATACTTTATGCATTCTAAATAATTTTAAATTGTAGGCTTTCCCTGTGTACTAGATTATTTATAGTTAAAGTAAAGTACCAATGATTGTCACACACACACTAGGTGTGGCGAAATTATTCTCTGCATTTTACCCATCACCCTTGATCACCCCCTGAGAGGTGAGGGGAGCAGTGGGGAGCAGTGGGCAGCAGCGGTGGCTGCGCCCGGGAATCATTTTTGGTGATTTAACCCCCAATTCGAACCCATGATGCTGAGTGCCAAGCAGGGAGGTAATGGGTCTCATTTTTGTAGTCTCTGGTATGACTCGGCCGGGGTTTGAACTCACAACCTACCGATCTCAGGGCGGACACTCTAACCACTAGGCCGCTGAGTAAGTTATGCATGTAAAGGATAGCATTTCAGTGATGTCCGACTTCAATGATTACCTCTCAAAATACCATAATTGATGTCACCACATGACCATTACTGCAGAAATACTATACAGCATGGGTGTCAAACTCTGGCCCGCGGGCCGGCCCGCAGTGTAATTTCACTTGGCCCTTAAGGCGATATCAAATTAACACTAGAGCTGGCCCGCCGATTATTTACAGCGGCGGTGCCACGGTAACACCGCATTCACCGCTAATTCTCATACTAGCCAACCCTCCCGGGAGACTCCCAAATTTCAGTGCCCCTCCCGAAAATCGTCACGTTCGCTTTTCATCCAGTCCAACGAGTGCTGGCCCAGTCACATAATATGTGCGGCTTCTGCACGCACTCACAAGTGAATGCAACGCATTCTTGATCAACAGCGATACAGGTTACACTGAGTTTATGTTTTGTTACGGTGCGGATGTTCTCCCGAAATGCGTTTGTCATTCTTGTTTGGTGTGGGTTCACAGTGTGGCGCATATTTGTAACAGTGTTAAAGTTGTTTATATGTCCACTCTCAGTGTAACCTGTATCGCTGTTGATCAAGTATGCCTTGCATTCACGTGTTTGTGCGTACAGGATCCGCTCATATCTTGTGACTGGGCCGGCCCGTTGTTAGAATGGATGAAAAGCGGACGTGACGACAGCTCGTAGAGGACGTTAAAGGCAGTGGCTTTAAGGCACGCCCCCAAGACTGTGGTCCGGATGGACTACAAGATATAATGACTGATGAACAACTTCGTTCGATAATGAAGGTTGCCTCAGCTCAAAGCCTAAGCCCCAACATTAATGAACTAGCATCCAAGAAAAGATGCCAGGTATCTGGCTTGGGCACATCAGATTAGATCAGTGTGTTGCAAACTGAGCAGTTTAAAGTCCTGAATGGTTGGTTTATTCATTGTTATTTTATGTTCAAATGTAACAGCCTGTGGAAAAAGTTAATGTTGATATTTACCTCAGAAGGCTGCAAATAGAAAAGAGGCATTACATTTTTATTTAAATTGTATTTGATATGCCATTGATATATTTTTATTATTATTATTATTATTATTTGAAACTCGATTTTGCATGTCACTATAAAGTTATATAAGCCTTGCTTGTTCAATATTCAATGCAAAACTTGTTTGGGTCCCTATTAAAAGGTTAATTTGTTCAACCTTGGCCCACGACTTTGTTCAGTTTTAAATTTTGGCCCACTCTGTATTTGAGTTTGACACCCTTGCTTTACAGGAACACATGTACGCACTACTGGTCATTGAACCACCACCAACAGTGTACATCCCTGCTTGGCACTCAGCATCAAAGGTTGGAATTGGGGGTTAAATCACCAAAAATGATTCCCAGGCACGGCCTCCTCCCAAGGGGTGATCAAGGGTGATGGGTCAAATGCAGAGAATAATTTCGCCACACCTAGTGTGTGTGTGACTATCATTGGTACTTTAACTTTAACTTTAACATATCTGGGTATTTTCTGGCGCATTTAAAAAACAATAAACCCGCATCAGTAATTAAAACATGTCTTATGTGGTACAGTCAAAATTAAAATTGCAAAAAACATTTTAAACGTGAAAAAATAAATAAATAAAATATCTGAACTCACAATCTGTAGAAACCATTCGAGCTTCCAAGTTGGCCGACAAGGTCTCACAAGATGTAGTTTCTCTTTAAATATCCTTCTTGAAAATGGCCTTGCAAATATATGTGTAGTCTTGTCTAATCATAAAAGATGCAGACAAGGCGTGTTGGCTGACTTCTTAAAGTTTACTCCACAAGGTGCTCATCAAAAACATCCTGCTGGCTAATCGTGGCACTGCGCTTGCTCTTCACTACTGTGGCATGCTGGGTAATGGAGTTCTTATGTTACCTAGCTCAAACATCACAATATATATCTGCCTTAGGCCATCTAGAGGGCCTTACTGACAACAACTCGTGATCTGATTGGCTAGCTCAACTGTATGTTCCTGTTCACTTACAGTGCCCAACACCTGCATTGTTGATTCTGAAGGCCACGGGCATATTTCGTACAGCATGGCAACATAAGTTAGCTGAATTCTGATTGGACAAAAACTCTATACCTTAAAAACAACAGCGCTGGAAGGAGCATAATATGACATGAAGAGAATATGAATACGTTTTGAAGGAAAGTAAATAAAAAAATACTTTTATCTTTAATTATGATCATGATTTCTGGTTATGTTAGGCCAGCAGAGAAGGCCTTGCTGGCCCTGATGGCACACCACTGTACTTAAGTGATGATTCCAGTAAATATGGCCAATTAAAGGATAATTTAAATAAATTATCATAAAACTATCAGTTTATTAATAAATGTAGTTTACTTCGCTAGATCCAAATAATTTAGTTTTCTCTGGGGGGTGAAATAATTTTTGCTGACTTTAAGATGTTGCAATGATCTTTTGAGTTGTTTACTGTACATGTTTAATGCATGCACAGACACTGTATAATGCATGTCAAAGAAAGAAAATTCATGTGTGAAGCCATGAAAACTTTTGTTTATGTGGGATTATTGTACATAAACTACTGTTTTGGGTTTTGTTGACTCCCACAGGATAAGAATAAGACCCATGTTTAGTTGACAATAGTGGAATATTTTTAGGAGTGCAGTTTTCCCTCGCTCCATATTCCATTGCACTTAAAATATACTACGTCACAGGCTTTTTTCTTCTTTCAAACTTTGAAATGTACAGTAACTTTTTAAAGCATATTCTACATGTTTTTGGCCTAAAGTAGGTGTTGAATTAAGTTGTATTTATGTATTATATAATCAAGCAGTATTTGTTATTTTTTATGATTATATTGTGGTGATCAATAAAGATAGCAGTACTTCCCTTTCTGGTTTAACTACTGAACAACAACACAAGCGGCTAATCTTGCCGCTACTGTATCTTCACCGTGGCAATCTCAAGTTTGGCAGAACAACTTTTTGATGAACTTCATCTTCAACTTCTGCCTCATCAATAAGACATCTCCACATTGGTCAGACTTTATATCTGATATCAAAACAGTGGGACTAGCTATCAGCTCTCAACAACTGTCTGGGAAAAGTGGAGATGAACTCTCTTGATATAAGATGCACTTCATCTTTGAAATCAGTGACACAGATTTGGCGTGAGCAATGTGGAATGACAATGCAGGACAGGCATTGCTAACGAGACGGAATGCTAGTAACCGCAAAGGTAATGATCATAGCTGTGCGACTGTTTTGCAGGACAACTTACACCTGTGGTTTCAACACATGAAAGCCGTCCTAACTTAGAGGAATTAACCAGGATGTGAATAAGTATTTCCATATCGTGGCAGTGTTGTAGTGGCTGGGTGACAGCCATAGCAATGACGTTTGGAGGATCCTCCTGGCTACCAGCTTGTACTGTAATCTAGGGTAGAACACACCCAAGGCTACTGAAATGAGTGTAAAGGTGACTATATGGGTGTTATTTCCTCTTAAGAGCGCTCTAAAAAAGTTTTACAAGTATTTAGAAGGTTGTAAACAGTTTTTTATGCTTTAACAATGAAAACATTTGACTTTTTAATAATAGTTCTACTTCGTGCAAATGTGTTTATCGCGGTCATGTTCGGTACCAATTAACAGCGATAAACGAGGGACTACTGTAACTTTCAGCACAGCCTGGCTTTTATATCATCTGACAGCTAATACAGTCCTGGTCAAAAGTTTACATACATACACATTTTTGTTTCATCTGACCACAGAACTTTCCTCCAGACGGTCTTATCTTTGTCCATGTGATGCCAGATGAAACAAAAATGTATCTGTTTGGCCACATTACCCAGCAATATGTTTGGAGGAGAAAAGGTGAGGCATTTAATCCCAGGAACTCCATTCCTACCGTCACGCATGGTGGTGGTAGTATTATGCTCTGGGCCTGTTTTGCTGCCAATGGAACTGGTGCTTTACAGAGAGTAAATGGGACAATGAAAAAGGAGGATTACCTCCAAATTCTTCAGGACAACCTAAAATCATCAGCCCGGAGGTTGGGTCTTGGGCGCAGTTGGGTGTTCCAACAGGACAATGAGCCCAAACACACGCCAAAAGTGGTAAAGGAATGGCTAAATCAGGCTAGAATTAAGGTTTCAGAATGGCCTTCCCTTCCGTCCTGACTTAAACGTGTGGACAATGCTGAAGAAACAAGTCCATGTCAGAAAACCAACACCAATTTTGTCAGGAAGAGTGGTAAAAAAATTCAACCAGAAGCTTGGCAGAAGCTTGTGGGTGGCTACCAAAAGCGCCTTATTGCAGTGAAACTTGTTAAAGGACATGTAACCAAATATTAACATTGCTGTATGTATACGTTTGACCCGGCAGATTTTGTCACATTTACAGTAGACCCATAATAAATTCATGAAATAACCAAACTTCATGAATGTTTTTGTGACAAACAAGTATGTGCTCCAATCACTCTTTTACAAAAAATAAGATTTGTAGAAATTATTGGAAACTCAAGACAGCCATGACATTATGTTCTTTACAAGTGTATGTAAACTTTTGACCAAGACTGTATATCATATTTGCAGTCGTGATAAAGTCAATGTTAAGGCACCTTATCTGTGAGGCTGGTGTCGCAGTGACCTGTCTCCAGCAGCAGGCGGGCAATGTGAGTGTGGCCGTGCTCACTGGCACACATCAAGGCCGTCGAGCCCTCGCCGTCCTGAGCGTTTACATCTGCGCCACAACTCAGCAGCAGCTTCACCATGGCAAGGCGCCCGTGGCTCACAGCGAGCATTAGCGCTGTCTGACCCGTCTGGAGGAAGAGTCAGATATAAATAAAAAGTGAAGCTCCAAGTATGCAGGAGGGTTTAAAAAAAAAAGTCACAAGGCTCAAAAGAGGGACAAAGTAGAAAAGTGACTTTGATTAAATCTTAATGTGGTAGCACAATGTCTGAATATTGATTATATTGTGAATTTGGTAGTCTATAAGAAGATAATTCTATAATTTGATCTTTGGTTGTAACTTAGGTCATATATGTTTTTGCTTTGACTGAACAAAATCTGGTATTGTTTAAAGAGAAGTTAAAATGTGACTTAGCTGAAATGTGACCTTAGGTATGTAACTAAATTTGGGTCAGATAGCATGTAAATATCTTGTGTGTGTTTAAGAAAAACAAATTGATCATAACTATTAACTTATTTTCTACCGCATTGTATGTGCAGTAACTCAAATCACTCCTATATCTAATCAGTCAGTCCTGCCCATTAAAATGAATCCCAAAACAGCACAATTTTAACAATAAAAATGCTTTTTAAAAGAAAAACTTTTGGATAAAAAATTTAAAGTTAAAGTACCAATGATTGTCAAACACACATGAGGTGTGGCAAAATGATTCTCTGCATTTGACCCAAGGTGAGGGGAGCAGTGAGCAGTATTGTGTGAAAAACATTATAATAGAATGTACTTACCAACAACTACAGTAGTTTTATGAAATAATGCAATTGTTATGACCTGTGTTGTTTTTGTTGTTATTCTTCCCTATGTTAGTGTTTTGTTCTTTTTTTAGTGGTCCTTTTTTGGTTATCTCTTCC
This sequence comes from Entelurus aequoreus, assembly GCF_033978785.1. Taxonomy (NCBI): domain Eukaryota; kingdom Metazoa; phylum Chordata; class Actinopteri; order Syngnathiformes; family Syngnathidae; genus Entelurus; species Entelurus aequoreus. Next base: position 29,018,913 of record NC_084749.1, read on the forward strand.
TGTGTGTGTGGTCCTGCTATGACGTGACACATTATTGAGCACTGTTCTCTGCACCTGCCTTTAAGTGATTAGTGTCCCAACCTGTTGTCTACACTAGTCACGCCCCCCTATATACTTGATCCCGCCATTCACTCGGCGCCGGTATTTTATGTTTTTTTTATTGTGTTTGTTCTACATGCTAAACGCTACTGCTTAGGTTTGTTGCTATTTGTCTGTTTGACATGTGAGGTTTGCTACCTAATACTTAGCTTTGCTAAAGGATTTAAGTTTTTGTGCTTTGCTTTACGATCGCTTTCCAGCAGCACGATTCCATGTATTTTTGCCTCGCTTGAAGAAGGATTAAATCTACCTATACGTGCACGCTGCTTCCTGCCTTTCCTTCCGCATCTTGGTAACACAACTCTCGCTATTATGCAACCCGAACATGATAATAATAATATTGTTCAGCGTTCACCTTGGAGAGCAGACTTTTGTAGGTGTTTCCTACAAGCTGGTGTGTATCAATAGGAACTAGGAAACTTCTGATTATGTTGCACACAGACGTATTTGAGTGACGGACCGGACTTGACAACAAGCAATGTCTGCTCGGTAGTGCTCCACCGTCCAGTGTGTTTAATCAGGAGGAGACAGAACTGAAATATGTCAAACACAGCATCTGCAGCTTCTTAATATTTTAATAGATAAAGGTTCGTTGGGCGTGTGTGGCTGCATGACGCAGATGCTGGCTAAAGTTTGTGTGATTCAGACTGACAATGCTGACTCACCGGTTAAGTTTCTTGTGTAACAGGAATATCAATGTGTAACATCATAATAACTCATATTGCTCAAACAGACCCTGTTACATATACAACTTTACTGGCTTACTTACAGACATGTGAAATGTCATCAAAAATGCGTTTTTAAACATTAATTTTCACGTCAAAATATCACTTCCGTGTTTTTTCAATGAAATGTTAAAAACATGAGATCCAAACAAAATTTGTAGAACGCTCGCCACAGCCGCAGGTACCCACTATTCCTCTTACCTACACGCCGCACTGAATTGCAGGACAGGAAGACAATCAGGGGCGCCGAAACAAGCTCGCTTGTTAGCAGAGTTAACATCATCTAGCTAGCTTTTGTCGCCTGCGTTGCGAGTGACAACATTGCCGGGTTTTTACTTTGTTGCTAATCATATTTGGATGATTACAATCTGAACACTGTTAGTTGTAGTTGTAGTTCTAGAGTATTTATTAGTAGCCAGCGAGAGGGTATATTTTTGACATGACGGCTGTAAACAGAGGTCACAACACCAGAAGTATATTATCCGAGGGGGCGTGGCTATGGGATAGAGTTGCCAAAAGGGAAACGCTTTCTGAGTTCTTTGCATGCATGTTATATAATTTTACATTACATTTTCAATGATAATAATGTTAGTAAATTATCTTCTTAAAAAACAAAACATTCTGTGGTACATTACATGGAACATGTCAGCGTCAAAAGGACAGCCAAAAGAGGTTGGTAGATGAGAAAAAAAACGGTAAAATATCGTGTAGAAATACACCCAATTGCAGGAAATTTAGTCTTGATTTTCAAAAATGTATTTCAGGGCTCGTGTGACAGCACTTTGTGCAGATAGAAATGTCCCTCTTTTCTTCATCAGTTTTCCTCTTTTTTTCTGAAAGGGTGCTCACAAGCCTGAACTTAAGGCAAAACAAAAAGCCAAGAGACAGCTCTTATTTAAAATGACATGTAAGTTGTTAAGGTACTCGTAAGTTGAGGTACCACTCTGCATGTGAGTTGCAATGAACCGCACCTGTCTTGAGCGTGCATTAACGTCACCAAGTCGCAGCAGCTGTTGTGCAACCTCCAAATCGTCCGGACTCTCAGCAGCCGTGAGTGCGGCCAGCATCACTGGAGTGTAGCCCGCCTTGTTTATGTTGTCTGTCTCACAAAGACCTGAATAGAAGCACATTTTATACTTAGTGGGAGGGTTGGCATGTGTGCTCGGGCACAAACTGGTAATTGTCTGTGCTGTGACAGGCAGCCCACCTGTATCCAGCAGAAGTTTGACCACAGGGAAGTTTGAATGTGATACACTGTAGTGGAGGGCCATATTCCCGTTACCGTCCGTCAGGTTGACGACATACGGCAGTAGAGTGGGTGTGGTTAAGCCAACTTGGCGCAGGTATGATCTGACCGTGTCTGCTTGCGAGGTTTTCTGACTTGAAACTTTGAACCACTCTTGATAGAGGACCACTAAAACCTGACGCTGAGAGCAGAGGAATGGGAGAAAACATATGTATTAAAAAAAAAAAAAAAAAAGCTTTTTTACATAGAGCAGCTGGTCATTAACCTGCTTAGTAAACCATATTACTGCACATTATTCCTCTCAAAAAGGCTCAAGCTTTGTCTTCAAAATACATTCGTTTTTTAATTACATTTGCAAAAATCCAATTAGTGAAGAAAGGAGCATGACAAGACATCTTCTTCCAGCAAGTGCAACCTGGCTAGTGTTTCCAGCACAGCGTGTCTTGTAAATCTACATCGACTACTGAATTAAACTGTCTTTCATTGGAGTATTTGTACATCTTAAAAGACCCATTGCATCCAGAGGACAGAAATTTCACTAACAATTTCTCTTAAGGTATTTTTCCCCCTGAAAATGAACCTGGCAGTCATTTCCAATAATATCCATTAGTTTTTGAGTAATAGGTCGATAACTATTTAGAACGCCCCCTTTCCATTACCAGACTTGATATGCTGCCCCCTCTACAGAAGTGGAGCACATTTCCCCATACAGTATAAACAGTGTGGATAAAGGAATATCAAACCTTTTATATTGATGACTTAATTGCTTGTTTTTGTTGCCCTGGTCCATGAATACTTCAAAATTGATTAACATTAACATAATGAGCAAAAAACAAATATAAACGTATCGCTATTTTCGGACATACCTGCTCTTTTATCTTCTCTTCCAATGACACCATAGCCTGTTCCCTAATGCTCTTTCAGCATTTCCTCAAGCGTCCTGAGGAAAACATCAATAGAAGAGGACGCAAAATAGAGTACGAGTGGCTGACTATTCTTTTCTAGTTGTTTGAGTGCCGAATCTGCTCTTCTTTCTGTTTCTCCACAGATTTTGCTCTTGATTCACATTTGACTTGAGTTTATACTATTGGGCAGCCTAACTACACAGGGTAAACAATTGGTTGACTTTAGAACAAAGTTCATGCCCTGAATTTTCACTGCAAGCTTTAGCTTTTTACTCAAAAGGAAAATGGACCAAATACCTAAAATGAATTGCACCCAAAAGTTGTCGGTACTATTAGAAAAAAGATCAATCCCCTCAGTCGAGATCCAGAGCCACACAAATCTCTGAAGTTATAGACTTTTTATCGGGCAGGTCGGATACTCGGTTCCGGGAATAGGGAAATAAGGGCCTCAAGTTTATAAATGATTTGTTTGAAGGGGGAATTCTGAAATCATTTAATCAAATTCAGGAGAAATTTGATTTGACTGCAGTGAGCTTTTTTAGGTTTTTCCAGCTTAGAAAGTATTTAATGTCACATAAAGAATAGCCTGTTCTTCAAAAGCAACCCATGTATCTGGAATTTTTTTTCCTGAAGATCTCAAAAGAACAAAATTGCGAACAAAAAACTGTAGTATTTGCAATCAGTTTAATCAGGGAGTGTTCTTGGTGTCAGGGAAAAGTGGAAACTGGAGATAAATGTTGTGATTGAAGAACAAGAGTGGGAGCAAATTTGTGAAAATGGTCACAAATTGACCAACAGTCCAATATGAAAGGAATTTAGTTGGAAGGTAAATGTGAGATATTTTAAAATGTCGCTTTTGATTTCGGAATTTGACAGGACGAAAACTAATTTGTGCTTGAGGCAGTGTGGAATGATAGGAGACCACACCCACATCTTTTGGGAGTGCCCACAACTCAAAACATTTTGTGAGAGAATTGGGGTGAAATAAGATTCTCCACAAATATATTGACCTGGACTCCCTGATCTTTGTGTTTGAAGCACTCCCTGATGACTACATGAGTAAAAACAAATTGTATATTTTAAGGGTACTTGTGCTGATTGCAAGAAAAAAGGTAACTGTATCTTGGTATAAGCCACTTGCTCTAACAGTAGGACAATGGGAGGAGAGATTTGTTAAAGGGGAGCTGCCCTTTTTTGGAATTTTGCCTATCATTTACAATCCTTATGTATATTTTTCTTTTTATGCATTCTAAATAGTACATAAATGCGATCAAAAGTCCGCTTATAATGGAGCATATGGGAGTACCGCTATTCTGCCTATAAAGCCCCTGAAAAACATCCAAACACCATAAGTATACAGTATATGTAATGAAGAACAGGCAAATTTATAATCAGATGTAATATTTACGTATTTTGATCATTTTAAGCATACAACGTTCCCCTTTAAGGTGTATGTATACAATGGAGAAAATAACGGCAAAATTGAATCTTAATACTGATTTGTTTAAAAAAGATGGAACCCATTGATAACCTACTTGCATTTGACGCTCTAGTGTTTTGAAGCTTTAGGTGGGCTTGAACTGATTTGTACTGATTTGTAATGTAATGTCTGTATGTGATGCTCCAGAAACTCAATCTGCTCAAAGGAAGGTCAGTTTTGTAGCTTCTGTAATGAGCTAAACTGTTTTCAGATGTGTGAACATGATTGCACAAGGGTTTTCTAATCATCAATTAGCCTTCTGAGCCAATGAGCAAACACATTGTACCATTAGAACACTGAAGTGATAGTTGCTGGAAATGGGCCTCTATACACCTATGTAGATATTCCACCAAAAACCAGACATTTGCAGCTAGAATAGTCACTTACCACATTAGCAATGTATAGAGTGTATTTCTTTAAAGTTAAGACTAGTTTAAAGTTATCTTCATTGAAAAGTACAGTGCTTTTCCTTCAAAAATAAGGACATTTCAATGTGACCCCAAACTTTTGAACGGTAGTGTATATAAATATTGTTAAACTGAACTATATCATGATGTTACTTTTTAATTTATTTAATTATTTTCTTTATTCTTTGGCTTTGTAAAGATATGTGAATATGGCACCTGCACCCCCACGACCCAGAAAGGGACAAGTGGTAGAAAAATGGATGTATGGATGGGTTACAATAATAATAATAAAATCATTGAAATGATGGCTGCACTCCTCTTGCTTGGTCCGTCCCATTTTGCGCGGTTCAGTTTGACTGGAGAGGTCCATACACTCCTCATATTCCCATCATTTGGAAATGTATGCAGGCTGACCCTTTTGTAGTTGTGTTGCTCCAACCAGCAAAAATGCATCTGGCATGAATATTTGATAATTCCTTTAAAATCTGCATATAAATATTATGATTTGTGTTGAAAATTCTGCCAAAACACATATTCGACAATATGAAATTGCGTCCAGTCTTCTGTAGGTGACATCAGCAGGCTAATGCAGGGCTGCTCACATTCTGGAGCTAAAAGTGGGCATTTCAAAATGGTCTGAAACTGTGTCTATTTTGATGGGACTTTTACCTGTAGACATCATTTTTAGGTCCAGAACTATAAAATAAGTGCCAATGTTGTCAGCATTAGAAGGGCACTTTAACTTTAGGAGACTTACAGTAGTGCATACCATTTCTTTATCTGGAGATGTAACCTCCTCCATACGATCTTTTACATACAGGCAGGCATCTATAAATCCTTTGTCAACTTTCTCCCTGAAATCAAAGAGCAGAAGACATTATATTAGACTTGTTAAGTTGTTGATCAACTTAAAAATACATTTGATTTGAAGAACAACAGAAAGTACGGGTTGAATAGATGAGGACAGAGGTTTAAGCCGTGGAAAGGTTATGAAAAGAAGGATCCTGTATTGTTTGACTGGGAGGGAGGCAGGTTCTTGAGAATGTGGGTAATGTGCACCATAGCGGGGACCAGCTGTAGGTTACGCAAGAGTTTGATTGGTACACCAGCAAGGCTATAGTTATACAGTACTTAAGGTAGTATGTGGCAGGATGGGAGCTGACAAGGATGCTGTCAGGTTGAAAAATGAATGCACAATGTGCTGACTCTCTAATAGGGAGGGAGGAGGGGACAATAAAGTCGATCCTGATGGAAGCCAAGTTCTGGAGAGTTTTTGTTTCCAGTTTTGGTGTTGAGAATGATCATGAATATATTGTGAAGTGGAGGACATGTGGTGGTAAGATATCCATCAAAGTCACAAAGGGTAGAGTTAATAGTGGAACAAAGATATTATTACTAAGTCTAAACAAATTAAAAAAAACAAATTATAAACACAAATAAGTACACTAATGACTCATATAAACGTCAATGGGATGTGTGATAAGTGATTTATATACAGGAATATCCACAATGTTTTTCTGCTGACCCAAATTCATGTACAGTAAATGAAAATCCTAAAGTGTATAAGACTCCACAATGTTCCATGTTCTGCATTAACGCAACAAATGTGTTGAGAAATGAGAACTAGTGTAAATATACAATTCTCTTTTTAGTTCTCATTGTTCTGTGTAGGCTTATATGATATACATTTTGCCAACAATATAGCTTTTATTGGTAATACATGTTCATTACACATTCTAGTTGTTTCCCGCAAATTTGACAGTGACAAGCGAACAAAGGCGTCCTTAACATAATGTAGTATTTTCGCCAGAAGCTAACATCCCTTCACAGTGCAATTTCTAAATAACTAATCTTTGCCTCCATGGTGGCAAATAAACTATGTTTCTTTGAGGTATCATCACTGGAAAATGTGGAATAGCTAAACATGCTACACTACACACCGTATGAGTTTACAATAAGCCATGCTAACCGCTTAGCTAGAGTTCTTGAATGTAAACAGTGTTGGGCCGATCGATACATATTGACAGCACTGATACCTAGTATTTTATCAGTAAATGATTGATACTAAAGTGATTAATCGATTTTCTATTATCACAAAAACATTTTTGTTGTTTTTTTACTTTTTACAATCTCAGAAAATAAGTCCCCGGATACAGGAAGACTTTAATGGCGAACTGCACTTTTTTTCATGGAATTCGTTCACAATCATTCAAGAACAAATATGTATTTTTTTGTTTTTTGGGGATTTTAAAGATGATAAAAAAACGCTTGGACGATGCGGCTAATGGGATTCACATCCATCAACGTTTTTTATACACTCTGCAAGTATATACTGTATATAATGTAGTAACAGACATGTTCATAACAATTTGTAATAAGTACAATTTCTATCATTATTTGGTCATTTTAATCATTGCCAAAACAAATTATTTGGCACATTTATTTCCATTTCCATAGCAGCGCACGTCTGACTTCTGGCAACATCCCCCCTTTCGGATACAAACACGTGAGTGTGTTCTAATCACGGCAGATTCTGTAACAAACAACGAAGATTACTTTTTGGACAAATGAGGATTCACAACCTTATCTTTTTGAATCTGAATTTATGGAGGATTAACTACTGCTTATAGAAGCCAGCACGAAGGAAGAGTGAGACGTTGGAGCAGATAGAAGCCGAGAGAGTGAGGTGAAAGAGAATCGAAGCTGCAAAATGTGGAACTTGAAGCCAAGCTATTTCAACAAAAATTTAGTGCTAACCTATATCCACAGGAAAAAACGTTCCCGACCAGCTGGACCAAACAGACAACTGTTCGTCGAATGAGTCACACTTTATATCAATCATGATACACACCGCACATCATGCGTATTATTACAACTACAGTACATACACTGTCTGGCTAGCTTTGTACAAACAAAACATGAAATGTGGGCTAATACTTTTCAGACACTCGCAGTGTTTTGCAGTACAAACTCAAACGTGTTTTGTGCTGATGTAGAAGCTAGTTTATCTCTTGCCGTAGTAAGCTTCTACGGTTAATACCGTAGCACGCCGGTGTGTTAGTACACTAGAAATAGAGTTCCTCAATGTTCTCTCTTACAATAACAATGTCGGTACAGTTTGGTTATTTACAGGTTACAAAACATAAATGAGGTATTGACGGTTTTTGAATGCATTTCTGAAGTGATTTAGAGGTAGAATTGATTGCTCCAATTAGCAGCATTGCTTGCCACCAAGAACAAGCCGTTTTTTAATGTTAGAAAGCGAGAAAAAAACAAAACTTTTGTCTTCTTGTCTCTCATAATGATTGTGAAAGATAGGCAAAATTCCCCAAAAAAGTGCATTCTCCCTTTAAGGACAAAAAATTAATAATTTAAGTGCATTTACGCAGCTGCTGACATATCGAGCAGGTGAGCTGCTCTTTCGACTCTGAGCTGGTAAATGTTGATTTTAGATTATAAATCATGCCTCACAATGCTAATCAGTAGCATGTCTATGGCAAATCCATTGTAAATTAGCATGGAGCATTTTGAAAAGTGGACGTTTACTGTACTTTTGAGTGTCTTTTCTTGCTTTGTTGGCATGGAAAATTGTAACATTACCTAGAGGCAGTCTGGCTGTGTGCGCTCTGAGTGTTGATTGTTTTCAAACCAAGTGCTTAAGCCAGTGCCTCGGGTGCAAACGGACATGATGTCAAGTGCAACAAACGTATCGAAATATCACACCAATATTTTACATGAATCCAGTGGCAATTGCATTAAGACTGTAAGGGAAGCCCAACAAATGGGTAGTCAAATATGTACTTTTGGATTTCCATTCCATTAATTGAATATCCACAAGAATGCATTTAACTTTTTTTTGTTGGCGCTGAGGGTCCATTGATTTCAAAGGGGAAGAATAAAGTGGGTTGTTCAACTGCAGCCAAACTAGACGCTCATTGGATAAATGCTCAACTTTTTCCCGCCCATCGGACACTCAACATCTCTGGAAGTGAATGGAAAGTGGGCTTTGCTTCGGCTGGCCTCGACGCTTAGCTTCCACATGATGATTGGATGATCTGTCTGAGGCTGAATCCTTTTTGATTGATAGCAAAATTTGCAAATTGCCGATCTTGAAATACTTTTGTATAAACCACTGCCAGAGCATTTTTTAAGTTTCATTCGAGTTGTTATAGAGAATTTTACGATCCTTTAAGTGATGTTTGCTTTGTAAAATGTAACATCTTTATATCTTATCTGTTACTTAAGACTGTAGTTGTGTTTAGAGATTAGCTGAAAATGAGCTTCTCTTATTTTAAAGACCAACAGTCGCCACTGCCGATAGTACCAACAGACTTCGGTGGGTACTTATAAAAGTACCGAATTTTGGTAAACCTCTTCTGGAAACCTTCACCACCTTTTAATATAGTCGGGTAAATAATGTATATATGCTGCCCAGAACCAGCATCCTCTGCAGTGGACATTTGCGTTTTGCATAACATGCTCTGAAATTTGTATGAAATAGACTAAAAACAAAAAAAACATTTAGACTCGGTGTAAATCCTAATCTGACAATAATTTTAAACGTGTACCCAATTTCAATTGTACATTTACAATCATTCCACCCTCGAAAAAAGTGGCTCAAATAAATAATCAACAATATGCCAAAAACAATATACAATTTATGCCTATGATGAGTGTATAAAAATACCGAGTGCAACTCTGTGTGTAAACAGGCTTCTCGTATGAGGCCTCCATTACTTCACACATCACGCGGCCTTCTCAATTAGAAAGGTCAACATGATATTTGCTAATAGTAGTAATTTGGTAAGAGGTATTGCTTTAGTTGCCAAGGTAAACAATAATTTAGTGCCTATTTAGAATCAGGAATTGGAATGACTACAAAAATATTTGAAGTCCACCGTAAAAATTCCAGCTGAATGCCTTGCTTCTTTCACTCTCCTATCTCACCCTGCAGATGGTTCCTCCAGGAGCTCCTGGCTGCTCTCTCGGTCCAGCAGGTCTTTTTTTTCACTCTCCTTTTCTGCTGCCACTGCACCCTCTTCGCCACACAGGATTTCTGCATCTTTCTCCTGTGCATCTGCTCCCTCCTCAGGCTTTTCTGCTGAGTTAGGCTCCTTGCCTCTTTCTTCCTCAGCCTCTGAGCTGTCACCCTCTTCGACATCCACTTTTGCCTTCTCATCTCCACTGGACTCCTCGCTCGATGTGCTCTCATACCTGGCAAAAAGGATGTAAAAATCATAACGGCAACCTATCAAAACACAGGGGTTCCTTTTAAAATCTAGCTGGACATATAATGTTTTGTCTGGCATGGGCTTAGTTTATGTGTCTTTCCTAAATATAATCATGTGTACAGGCTTTGAACATATGACCACATCACTGAGACACAGAATCTGCTTAAACGAATATAGAACCCATCAACGTAAAGTCAACAGGAGCCAAGTTTGGATATACAACAAGATGCTTGTTCAACACAATCTTGGCTCACATACCCAAAACATCCTTCACAGTGAGACACATGAATAAAGATCTAGTTAAGGTATGTTTACGTGCTCACATGTGCACTGTTAAACAAAACACAGCCTTGTTCAGTGAAAAAAGCTAATGATACAAGCAGCTGGGGAGGTTGCCAAGTGTGTGTGTGTGTGTGTGTGTGTGTGTGTGTGTGTGTGTGTGTGTGTGTGTGTGTGTGTGTGTGTGTGTGTGTGTGTGTGTGTGTGTGTGTGTGTGTGTGTGTGTGTGTGTGTGTGTGTGTGTGTGTGTGTGTGTGTGTGTGTGTGTGTGTGTGTGTGTGTGTGTGTGTGTGTGTGTGTGTGTGTGTGTGTGTGTGTGTGTGTGTGTGTGTGTGTGTGTGTGCGTGAATGACCGAGAGTGTGTTGAGGGCACCTCCTGTGAGTCTTATTTTGAGTGCAACTGATTCATGGTTATTTGGTTTAGGGTTTACACCAATGAGACATTCGGGAGCCACAACATATTCTGGATTCCAGCGGGTATCAGGTGAGAACAGAATGTCAGCTTTAAAAATAAAACTAATAATAATTAAATAACTTTACCATTTTCTCCAACTTCTTCCCACATACCAAAGCCATGCACGGTATTTGGAGATTCTCAAATGGTCCATAGGTTTAAAAAATGTATTTGAATTGTTTTTCGATCACGTTGTCTTTTTTTGTGATCGTGGCGGCCTAAAATGCCTTACAGTATTTGGTGACAGCTTTTTCAGAAAATTGCAGCAAAAGTTGCGATGTTTCGAGGCTTCATTTTTTTCCCCCAATACTGTTACATTAACTTGTTGTTTTATGAAATTGTAATCAATATTGTTTTTAGTGTAACCTTAACATAAAAAGCACAGGATTGCAACAAAAATTGGAAATCAAATGCTGTATTGATGTTTTACTCGTTTTATATTGCACATACCTTAGAAGTAGACACTAAATGGCAGTAAAAGCACATTTATATAGTCCTGTCAAATGACTGGACTATTTTAATTATAATTAATAACAGTAATAATCATAATTACAGAAATTACACCTTTGTAGACGACAGAATGGTCTGCTCCCAGACATGTCAGACATTATGCAGACATTATCCATGTTAATTTTACAGTTGAAAAGTGTTTGTCCATCTTGAACAATAATTTATGTTCCAACACATTACCCCGCATGATAAGAGGATTTGTGAACTGTTGTGAGCGATCTTTATCGATAATTGTTGTTGATAATTGAGAGGCAATATGAGATTGTCATCACACTTCAACATCTGTTTTGACTAAATGTTGCCTCTTTGCTCAGTCAGAATTGCAAATGAAAATCTGTTCTTAATTGTATTCCATTACGTGACTTCTTCTTGGAAGTGAAAAATTCTGGTGGTCAACCAAGCCAAGATTGCTGTTGTGCGCAAACTATCTGAGTACACAAACGACCTAGATCTTCCTGCAAAAAGCAGATACGAGCAATAAATCAAACTACGCAATGGAATAAATCCCTATACTTTATGAAAAAAAAAATTTGTCGAGTGATATCAAGGATTATCTGTCGATCACATTCCCAGACAAGTCAAACTATCTTGTGCGACAGACATCATTCTACATGACAAAACAGATGAAAAGTCGGAAAAGCAGGGAGGTCTATAACTTCTATGTGTGTGGCTGGGTCAAAGACATTGGTATCAAGACTTTCCCGGGTAAATCATACATCCTTTTTGCTCAAGTAAGGTTGCATTTCATGATTTAACTTTGCATCTATAGTAATGTTTTTTTTGCACGTGCCGTTTACGAGTACACATGTTTTTTCCTGTCTTTATCACAATATAACTATAGATGTCAACATTGTGTATGTGCTGAAAGCTTCATTTATGATTGCTGCCTTTGGTAAAATCTTAACTATTTTAGGTTATGTTCACATTTGCTTTCTTTTATTTAGACTTGCCGAGCTGGTGCTTTTCGAAACACTCGTAGCAAAAATGTGTTTCACCGTAAACATGTTTATTCTTCGAATCTGCTCCCTTGGACTGGGTGCATGCTACATTTTTCGTCACTGTTTCTTAAAATCTTGCACTCTTACGCCCTTCTTGATTAACTCTCAAGGAATTCTGAATAAAGTTTCATCCTTTTTGCGATTTGAACGGTTTGTACAACCAAAAACAACGCAAGCGCAGGGCACAGAACAGACGCTGGCTTGACCACCATGCTTATTTAATGAGGCAGAAGTGACGTAATTTAAAACCAAGCAATTGTCTTACTCTGGATTAGGGATGTAACAATATTAAAATGTCATATCACGGTTATCTTATCGAAAATGATCACGGTTATCATTAATTATCGCAATATTTTTGAATGTGCTTAAAAATAACTTCTAGATACACTGGAATCTTATGACCAAGTTATTTTTTTAAGTGACTACAATAAATCAACACACTTTTAGAACCCACTACTTTGCATGTTTTGTATTAGTTATGCTTCACTGATAGTTTTAGTCTTAGTATTTTATCTGTTTTAATGGCTTAGTTTTTATTGTTTTAAACATTGGTTTGTCCTGTTGCACTTTAAGATTCATTGAAATAAAAATTGCGTAATAAATCAAATCTATTGTTATTATTAGTTCTGGTGTGTGTTGTGGCATCCTACTCTGTTCAGCGGTCCTTGAACCCATTGTAAAAACACTCGTATTCTGAGTATCGAACAATCACTCTGTTCTTAGAGAGCAGAGCTTTTGGGTTCAAGGTGCATAATTGAATAGCTTAGTTGCTCAGACAACAATGTGTTTATATAAGTTTAGATTGGGGTATATTGTTTCATATTGGGAAAATATGTTAATGTCTCTTGTTTTCATGTTAGCGTTTGAGCTAGCAAGCTGGCACTAGTCAGTCTGTGAGTTTATCAAAGTACAAGAGTATACAAATATTAATTTTTAACAAAAATATTAATTTAAAACAGTAATACTAACTAGTTTTACCGTGGTTATCATTAACACAATTTATTGTTAAATCCCCATTCTAGATAAATAACGCTTAAATAAACATATAAATACATGTAAACTAGGAAATTATTACGCTGGTGTGTTGGTAACTGTTTATATACTACATTACCGAGAAGGCTTAGCGCTGTACATAGAAACCAAAAGTAGGTCTAAGCTGTGCCGGAGTATGACAATTGTGACGTTTGAACAATAAAAAGTTGATGCATTGTTACAAGTTGCTGTTCCTGCTATACAAGAAATAAACAAAAGTTTAATTAATTAGTTGACATGGCATTTGAACGCCACTCAGACAAATTTGATTGGCGAAAGTGACTGATTGGCCAAAATGTGTGGGGAGGTTGCGGCAGGCATCGAACAAAACTGCAATGCTGCACATAATTTGCAGGGATTAGTTGGATTTGCGTGAATTGGCGCGGTCACAACATTGTGAATTCCTGGAGGGACTGATATACTGTATCTGTCCTTTTATTGGCTGGTGACTAGTACAGCATGTACACTTCTCCCCCAAAATCAGGTGGGATAAGCTCCAGCTGACTCGTTCGTCATCAACATATATGTAGAAAATAGATGGATGGATAGACCACTTATACCACTGCGATTACTACTACAACACAACTTGTAGTAATATCATCAGAAAGGTACCGGGATTTGTATCTTGTGGTGGATTTGCTTCACTAAGGAATTTATTGGAGAAAGTCTTTTATAGGGTGGTATAGCTCGGTTGGTAGAGTGGCCGTGCCAGCAACTTGAGGGTTGCAGGTTCGATCCCCGCTTCCGCCATCCTAGTCACTGCCGTTTTGTCCTTGGGCAAGACACTTTACCCACCTGCTCCCAGTGTCACCCACACTGGTTTGAATGTAACTTAGATATTGGGTTTCACTATGTAAAAGCGCTTTGAGTTACTAGAGAAAAGCACTATATAAATATAATTCACTTTGAGATATATTAAGGGGACTCCACCCCAGGTTCCAGGCATCTATTTGTACCCTTTTAACCCCCAAAAACACAATCAAAGTGGCTGTTAAGTAGTAGTTTACATGCAGTTACTACATTTTATGCAACAGGCCTGGTCTGAATTGCAGGTCTATGCTCCATTCGTAATCATCTTGTGATTGACTAGGGATATTTTTTTAGGGCGTTTAGAGATAGACCACCTCATGCCATGACCTGGCCTTTGCAGCTCCTGAGAATCCAAATTGGAAATAGACATTTGCTGCTGCCAGTCGGTATTTGCCACATGAACTGGCTTTAAACTAAAATTCAACTTGGCATGAAGGAAAAACATCTGCATCTATTGTTTCCTTTAAGCACATGTTTTAAACCAAATAAAACAGCATATTCTAATTTACATTTGTTTGTTTTTTTATGTGAGATTGAGCCATCATTCAGTTACATCGTGCAACACGTGTAACTGTAAACTTTCTTTTGACAATGGTAGTATCAGCTATGAGGCACAATTCACAGAAGTGTGCAGTCTATTGTGCATCTGTGAGTAACGGAGAGATGACAGGGAGTCTAAAACAGCGTGAAGCTTGTGTTGTATTTGTATCTCTCGCTTGTTTAGTGCCTTAACTGGAAAGCCTGTTCCGAATATATCCTCTCGCAATGAGAAATTACTGAGTACTACACACCAAAATAAAGGAGCAGAATGTAAAACATCAAACCCTGACAATTCAAGGGAATGCAGTCAGTTAGGAATAATAAACTGTTTGGGTGTACTCATGCAATATTGTTGACAGAATAAGAGAATGACAAGCTCAACCTCTCACAAAAACAACTACAGACATATAAACACAATAGGGCAACCCACATTAGGCTATTAATCACACACAGATTGGACACTGATTAAAGTGATTTTACCCTCCATTCACCCCGACAAACTTCAGGTTTTTCTTGGTTCCCTTGTTCCCCTGCTTGTCAGCAACCCCATTTTTCTTCATAATAGATTTGAGACCTGGGGAGTAGTGCAGAAAATGAAAAGACAGGCTGATTTAAAAGTTTGCAAAACACATTTTTTCTGTTAGTCCATTCGTCCATTAATCAGTCACTTCACACATGCACACAACATCCTTTTACCCATCTTAGACTCCTTCTTTGTTCCCAGATTTTGCTTATTTATCAAGCGCCAAACAAGTGTGTAAAACGCTGATGACAGGAAATTAAAATAAAACATTTAATATGGAGCTGATCCTCTACCACCTGGCAAAATGTTATACAAGATTTTGAAGTGTGTTTATGCAAATCTTGATAAATTTGTTAAAAAAAAACATGGTAATGCGAGTTAGGTGAACATGCTAAAATGTTAAGGACTTGACAGGTATAGAGAACAGAGGGTCCTGGTTAGAATCATGTTGTAAATTAATTGCATCTATTTGTTGAAGAGCTGCTGATCTGCTTTCTGACAACCCTTATGATACCAACCCCCATTGCTTATCAATGCTGTATCACTTCGAAAACATCAGCAGGTGGATGTCGGAGCATACTTTAGAATATATTGCATTGTCTTTTCATATAATGTGATGAATGATTTCAACTTTCCTTTCACTTAATCAACTGTGTTTACAAAATCAAAATGCAATCTAATGACTTCAAAGGCAGCCAGACCTTAGGAGTTCTCGTCGATTACTTTTGCCAATACAAGAAAACTTTATTAGCAGGATATATAAAAGACTAGATGTTGGTAAATTGCAACCATAATCAAAATTAATAACTTTACAAACAATTAAATGATAAAGAGCTTATGTAGATCACACCACAGACAAACATTTAAAAGCTTTTGTGCTGTAACACTGAATTTAAGATTAACACAGAACATAAAATATGCGTGCAATAGCACAGAGCAAGTCTGTTCTCCAGCTTCCAAGCCATGAACAGAACTGTGAGACGTCAAGGGAGGAGAGAAATGCATCGCTTATTTGATATGTGCACTTTTGTCACTCCATTGCACTGATTGATTGATTGATTGAGACTTTTATTAGTAGGTTGCACAGTGAAGTACATATTCCGTACAATTGACCACTAAATGGTAACACCCGAATAAGTTTTTCAACTTGTTTAAGTCGGGGTCCACTTAAATTGTTAAACTGTCCAAACAAATACACATATAAAGAGTGTTTTTACGCATCGAAGAGAGGCTCGTGTATAATATTTATGATACATCACTGCAGGAACATTACAGATATCAGAATGCTAATTAGTTTTTATCAATGCTCATTTGTCAATTAATCTCGGCTTTGATCAAAAGTTTTTAATTCAGACACATATGAAATGCATATTATCTGGACCATAAGGAAGTGTTTTAAATGTAGATTAAATCGTCATAGGTCCCCTTTAAAACACTCTCTTATAAATGAATGAATGCAACTTATCAATTGCATCACTTTGACCAATGTTTGAATGTACTTTAAAAAAAAGACTTACTTTGTTCTTGCTGCTTGTTGGCAGTGGCAGATTTCTGGCCTGGTGAGTAGAAGGCAGAAAGAACACTAAGGGAACTGACCAGTTGACTCTGAATTGAGCTCATTTTGGAAGGGCCAGGTTTCCCTGCTGGTTTCCCTGTGGTTGCAGCTTTCCCCACAGGCTTGGGCGATGCTGCATTTCCTGCCTCTGTTCCTTTCCCGGCCGTCTGTTTTTGTGTGCCGGGGCTCTCCTGCTGGCTAGCCGACTGTTGAGCTCCAGAGCTGCTTCCCAGCTGAGCCCACTGCTCCCCCAGAAGCCCTGTTAGCCGAGTTACAACTTGACCTAAAGCTGCAGGTGAGGTTGGTGACTCACTTGAGCCTCTGCGTACTTGCTGCGTCTCGACAATGTCATGGCGGGGGGCCAGGGCTTCACCAGATCTCCGAAGCTGTGCCGTTTCACTAGAGCCTCTCCGTAATTTCCGGACTTCAGGGTCTTTCTGAAGGGATTGACTCGCTTCAGAACGTCTTCGAGACCGAGTTTGGACCTCACCCAATCCCTGGCGTTTTGGGTCGGTGTGGTTATCTCCAGATCCACGTCTTAAAGATTGTGATACACTAGATGCTCTATTAGGTGCTTCAAGCTCCTTTGAGTCCCGTGGAGTTATAGTTTTAGACTGGGCTTGAATTGATTTGGGACGAGTTTGAGCCTCTTTAAACATTAGAGATGAGCACTGAATCTCAGTTTGAGGTTGTGATTGAGATTGTTTTTCATTAGATGGTAGTGTGGTGTTGTTCCCAGACTGACCCAGGGATGGCGATTCATGTTTAATCAGTGGTTCAGAGAGTTCTGTTGGGGATTGAGACTCTTTGACTGTCTTTGACTGCTGACTTTGAGTTTCACTAGAACCCCTACGGGGACGAACAGGAGCAGTTTGAAGTTGATAAATTGTCTGCTGTGCCTGATCTGCTGATGGCCTACGACCTCTTTGAGGTCTTACTGGAACTTCTGTCTTTACATTGGCACTTTCTGATGCTACTGTAGCAGTATCCAAAGTATTTGTTGTTGTCTGTGCAACCTTCTGCAATTCAAGACTTTTTGGGATTGCTTCTGATTCAGAGTTAGTTTTTAAAGGATTTATTTCATTTTCCGATTCTGTATTTTCACCTGTTGGACTTGTACTTGGTTCAGGCTGAGTTACAAATTCTAAACTCAGAGTTTGTTCAACTACACCTTCTTTAGCTGCAACATAATTTCCACCAGCAACTTGCAATACCATATTTGTATTGTCTTCATGGTCTTTCTGAATTCCTTCATTTAATCTATTGTTGTCTTTTATACTTTCACTGACCACGGTATCAACTTCACCTCTCTGGCTGCCTGGACTTTCTCTCACCTGACTATCAGCTTCAGTATTTCTGGATGGTTTGTTGTTTTGTGGTATTTCAAGTTCTGTCTCAGTATGTTGGTCAATCCTCTGTGCGACCTCCATCTCTGTCACCCTGTCTACAGTGTCCACCCTCTCTGTCTCTGTCCCTCTGTCAACACTGCTGGCCCTTGGTCTTTGTGGATGGTTTGTCTCTGTCTCTCCTTCTGTTTCTAAGACCTGGTGTACCCTACGGGCTACTAGTGTTTTAGTCACCTGATCCTGAGTGGCTGCTCTTTCAGTTACTGTACCCTGTTCCATGCTGTTGACTATAGGCCTTTGGGGCCCAACAGATGCAGATTTTGGCTCAACCTCTGTCATTTTGTCATGAGTGTCTACTCTGGTAGTCTCTGTTCCCTGATCGATACTTCCAGATCTTGATTTGGAGACACACACTTCAATACATATTCTTTCAGTATCTGTTCCTTGATCAACTGTACCAGGTATTTCTGTCTCTGTCTCCTGGTTGGAATAGTCTACTTTCTCAGTCTCTGTTCCAGTGTCTATACTATCTCTTCTTGGCCTTATTTGTGTTTCCGTTGGCGACACTTCTACTCTAACTCCCTCACGCATTAGAAGTATTCGCTCCTCTTTCATTTTGTTTTCTGTTATTTGTTCTTTCAACAGCCCATTAGTTTTCTCCAGCTCTTCTCTAGCCTGAAGAAGTTTAGCCTCGAGGGTTACCAGCTTATCATGCAAATTCTGGTCACTAGCTGGGCGCTCAAAATTCCCTCCTTTTACTACATTATCATCTTCCTGTGATGCATGTTCCACTGGACTACCTACTGTCTCGTTTTGTTTGTCTGAAAAATTTGCTTTCATATTAGAACTCTGCTCAAAAATGTCATCACATGCTGATGAGCTTTTCACCAATCTCTGATTTACTGCCTGTGCGATACCCTGTCTCCCTTTCTCAGTTAGTGGCTGTGTAGTCAAATGTTTTGAAGTTTCCAAATGTATATTTGTTTGTGGTGTCAGAGACAAATTCAAACCTTCTTTATGTCTGGTTGCATGTGATTGGGTGTTTATTCCAGGATCAATACACAGAGCCATTTTAGACGACGATGTGGAAATGTGGGCCTTTTCTATAGACTGAAGCTGACTTAGTAGTTTCTCTCTCTCCATTCTCAGTGAACAAATCTGAGCTTTAAGTTCAGGAATTGTTTTGACCTGTTCTTCAAGCTCTCTGACTCGTTTTAATGCAACTGTGATCTGCTGGTGAATTCCCACTCTTTCTTGGGGAACGGATCTTCTTTCTGTTACATCTGGTGATGCTCTAAACATGTTTTCGGTTGAGCCATTCTCTGGTGTTCCAACAATACGATCTGGACTGCTTGAATCAGAACCTTTCCGCTGTTGTAATGTGATTGGCATACTTGATGCTCGAAGCAGGTTTGGGCGATTCTGAGTGCCCATAGTTTTATCTTCAATTCCCTGGGCCCCCAAAACTCCTTCATCTCTGACCTTAGCCGCAACGACACTAGTTCCCTGACTAGCTGTCCCCCGGCTCAAAATTCCTCCTTCATTTGTTCTAAATTCAGAGATCTGGTGAACCTCTGTTAACCGTGATTTAGGTTTTGGTCCTAAGGTGGATGTCCCAGACCACTGGCTGTCTTTAGGGGTTGGCCGGATCCCATGCCCTGGGAGACTGAAGTTTCTGGGTAAAGTACTGAATTTGGGTGGGCCCTTGACCCTGCGCTGGATGTGGACTCTTTTGATGGTATTGCCTTTTTCGATATCATCAACGTATTTGAGAAAATCCAAGTCCAGGTGGAAGCCATATGGAGTTTCCACTGAGTAGGGCAGTTGCTTTCTCTGAACACCACCTTCACTGGCCTTGGTCTGAAAGCCATTGGCTGGTATGGATGAATAGAACAGTAACATTGTCAATGTTTCATGATTAATTTGCAGATTGACATTATTATTGATATACGTTTAAATCCAATTGACATGTTGTACAGATGGCGCTAAAACAAATTGCTCTGGTATGTAAAACCATATTACTTACTGGGAAGTAATTATCATGCAGTGATTACACCAAAACATATAGATTATTGTCCTGTTTTAGGCCATACAAGAAACAGAAAGTTACTTTTTTTCTCGACAGCATATGATGCATCATGATACAGCATATAAATAAATATATATTATGCTGCATACATTATTCATATTTCCAACAGTCATTATTTAAAAAAAAAAAGTCTCACCACTTTTTTTGTCCATCGTGGGACGCAGGGATGTCAGTCATCGACAACTCTGCAGCCTACAGAAAAGAGAAAATAAATTAATGTACAATTTAATATACAAATTAATTAAAAGCAGCAATAATTATCAAAAAGAATAATAATTTGAAACATGAAATATATATATAAAAAAAAAGACAAATAAGTTGCATTTCCAAGTTACTTAGGCTAAAGCTTTGATGACAGATTTATTGGACATTGAGCTATTCCAATCATGCTTTTGCTTAGCAACTTAAATAACACAACATGGCAAAATAAAATGAAATCATGTCAAAACTATGTGAAATAATGTACTTTATATAATAGTTTAACAGGTGTAGTACATCATTGTATCCATTCATAGAACTAGTCAGACCCATCAAAATGAATGGCAACTTTTGTTCCTCTTGCAGAGAACAAGAAACATAGCCTGCTTGATTTTACAATGTATTTTAATATACAGTGAGCATGGTGCTGCATAAAAGGGAAATATTATAGGAGGCAATTTAGCAAGAATAGTCATTACCTTTCCGGGTTTATGTAAAACGTCCTAATATGGAGACTAATGCTACTAATAAAATTTAGACAATTGTCCCTGCCCTATATGAGAGCAGAAGATAAAATGCTGACCGCAATGCATTTTTCAAAGCATTAATGATGCATAATTTCAGTGGTTCAGTTACTGTTATGCAACATATGAGTGATGGAGGTTTGATTTTTTTAACCCACTCTTCATTTCTCGCATACGTTGTTAAGTATGCTATAACATGTTTTTAAAGATACAGTAAGGAATTGTGAGAGTGCAATTAACCTTTACACGCACAGGAAGAACATGCTAAGTTCACACAGAGAATCCTGAACAGAGATTCAAACCTATAATCACATGGCTGTTAGACCGACGTGTTAACCGCATGTACGACTGTGTTGGTAATGCCGCGCTGTGCAAGGCCTTTACAAGGCAAGCACTGCACTGGCTGTAAAGTCATCAATCAATTTGACAGCTTGCTACCTGCAAGGGCTGAAACAGGTCGTATGACAAGTTCTATTTGGCTTTTGCCCCATCTTCACAGATCAACCTTAATAGGAAGAAGTGATGATCTGCAACACAATTGTTGTCTCTGTTAGAGATTAATATCTGACAGCCCTGCATAGGATGTCACACCATGTGACTGTTACTGTGGCAACCGTTCGTTAACCCGCTCGTCCTTCCTGTCCCAAGAGAGGAAGAACACAGGCATTCCAGACTTCTCCTGGAACTTAATGGGATTGGAGCTCAATTGTCCTTAAGGCTTAATTAGCCAATTTGGGAGCTGAAAAACGCTGATCATAATTGCAATTATATACTGGGGACACATGACAAACCTTGTTTTAATTAAAACATTACTGAGTGAGAGAAAGGTACATAATGAGAAGAAGGGGAGGAGAGATAAAAAGGTAAAAAAAAGGAAGGAGATATGAATTGGCGATTTAGTAGAATACGAATAAATCCAAATACTCTTTAGAGAAAAAAGAACAGTTGTAACAAGAGAATAAATGAAGAACCTTTGCTGCTCCGAGGATTTTAAAAGTTGACTCACTTAATTAAAGTCCTCCCTAATGAGCATCTTAACAGCATCAGTAGATTCTTGTTTCATTTGGGCAGCATTGGAAGAGCTTTAGATAAGCTCACCAAAAAAGGACTTGCCCTTATAACTAAAATCACAATAAGAAACATGATTGGACAAACATCCATATTATTTCGGTGTGAATGCAGCCAGTGTCACTACAACATTTTGATTAAAAGTTTATCAATATTTATTTGGAACTTAATTCCAACTTAATTGCAAGCCCTCTGTATATATATGTTTATGTATATATGTGTATATATGTATGTACCGTAATTTCCGGACTATAAGCCGCTACTTTTTCCCCTCGTTCTGGTCCCTGCGGCTTATACAACGGTGCGGCTTATTTACGGCCTGTTCTTCTCCGACACCGACGAAGAGGATTTCGGTGGTTTTAGTACGCAGGAGGAAGACGATGACACAATGATTAAAGACTGACTTTTCATATACCGGTAGGCTGGTTATTTTGATAACGTACAGGCGAGCACTTTGTATTACTTTGCACCGTTGTATTATTTGTACTCTGCACGAATGCTGTTCGCCATGTCAAAGATGTGAAAGTTTGATTGAATGATTGAAAGATTTATCGTTAATAAATGGGACGCTTTGCGTTCCCAAACAGTCATCTCTGTCCCGACAATCCCCTCCGTGGTACCCCTATGGAACCCCTATATACTACGGTAATTACACATCAAAACCCTGCGGCTTATAGTCAGGTGCGGCTTATATATGGAGCAATCTGTATTTTCCCCTAAATTTAGCTGGTGCGGCTTATAGTCAGGTGCGGCTTATAGTCCGGAAATTACGGTATATATGTGTATATATATATGTGTGTGTGTGTGTGTGTATGTTGGTATGTATGTATGTATACAGGGTTTCCCCATATCTGTCTGATCGTGATGCGGGGCCACGGCTAAATTGAAGCCGCCACACCTTAAAAATGAGGATTTTTAATAAGTAATATATTGTATGAATTTATATATCGCCTAAATTATTCAAGCACTATTGACTAGTAATGCGCAGAAAATGGGGCCACTGAAAAACTTTGATCAATCTTAAGCAAGACGCACGCAAGTGTTTGGAGCCTCGGCGATATGGCAAGGTGCTGCCGCGCGGCCGCAACTTTGCTCTGGCGGCTGGTGGCTTGGACGACGGGGCGGTGGCTTTCCAGCGGTGGGACGCGCACAGCTCTGCTTTGCACTCTAGCCAGACCCACCCAGCCTTTAGAGCCAATCCCTGTCCTGAAGTTATGGATCTGACTTGCCAACTTCTCTTACCCGCGGCGTTGTTTTAACATGTAATGCCAGATATACAGCAGTGGCGATTGCTAAAGACTGCAAGGGGAGTTCAGCTTCCCCTAAAATATAAAAAAGTGGTCAAATATGTTATTTTGTGTTTGCATTTAATTAATGCGTTAGGATGCGTTTAACTATTGTTTAGAATCAGCTGCTTTGTCGAAAGTTTACGCAACTTTTTTCATAGACGTGGTAGCGTCACAGTGCTGCAGCCAAACGAGACAATCATTGGATAAATACTCTTATTGTCCCGCTCACAAACGTTGAGCGGAAGAATAAGAGTGTTTGAAAGGGGGTCGCCGGGCTTCCGCATGATGATTGGATGATCTGTCTGGGCTGAATCCCTTTTTTATTGATAGCGAATTGAGCGAATCCTCAATCTTGAATCATAAAACACTGCCAAAGGATTTTTTTAAACTTCATTCCGTTGTTCCTTTTGATATGGAGATATTTATCATTTTTTAAGTGAAGTTTTCTATGTAAAATCTAGCATTTTTATATCTTTTATCTGTTATTGGAGACTGTACTCCTGTTTAAAGAGTAGCTGAAAAATAGCTTACCCTACTTGAAAGACCATCCGCTGCCACTGGTATACAGCCTGTGTTACATTGTTTAATAACAACAATTATTAAAAAAATACGGCAAAATATAACAAAAAATGTTAATACTAATTACTAATAACACAGACTTATTTTTAATAATTTTAGCATAAAAAATATATATATTAAATATTAGGGCTGCGAATCTTTGGGTGTCCCACGATTCGATTCAATATCGATTCTTGGGGTCACGATTCGATTCAAAATCGATTTTTTTTCGATTCAACGTGATTCTCGATTCAAAAACGATATTTTCCCGATTCAAAACGATTTTCTATTCATTCAATGCATAGGATTTCAGCAGGATCTACCCCAGTCTGCTGACATGCAAGCAGAGCAGTAGATTTTTGTAAAAAGCTTTTATAATTGTAAAGGACAATGTTTTATCAACTGATTGCAATAATGTAAATTTGTTTTAACTATTAAATGAACCAAAAATATGACTTATTTTATCTTTGTGAAAATATTGGACACAGTGTCTTTTCAAGCTTATGAGATGCGATGCAAGTGTAAGCCACTGTGACACTATTGTTTTTTTTGTTTTTTTTTTAATGTCTAATGATAATGTCAATGAGGGATTTTTAATCACTGCTATGTTGAAATAGTAACTAATATTGATACTGTTGTTGATAATATTAATTTTTGTTTCAGTACTTTTGGTTTGTTCTGTGTCGTGTTTGTGTCTCCTCTCAATTGCTCTGTTTATTGCAGTTCTGAGTGTTGCTGGGTCGGGTTTGGTTTTGGAATTGGATTGCATTGTTATGGTATTGCTGTGTATTGTTGTGTTGGATTGATTAATGAAAAAAAAAAAAATTACAAAAAAAAAAAAGAATCGATTTTGAATCGCACAACGTCAAAATCGCGATTCGAATTCGAATCGATTTTTCCCACACCCCTATTAAATATATATTTATGTATATATATATGCATCATCAACAATTATGCAAAATATATGATGATGTTGCATTGACCACGCCCCCTAGTCACGCTTCCACCGCCACATGTAGATTTAAAATTGGGGGAGTGGGGGGGGGACTCTGATATGTATGTAGGGATATATATATATATATATATATATATATATATATATATATATATATATATATATATATATATATATATATATATATATATATATATATATATATATATATATATATATATATATAATTTTTTTTATAATGTGTGTGTGTGTGTGTGTGTGTATGACTTTATTTATACACACACACACATATATATGTGTGTGTATATATATATATATATATATATATATATATATATATATATATATATATATATATATATATATATATATATATATATATATATATATATATATAATTCTTTTTTTTCTACAAAAGGGACTCTTTTTGTTTTTACGGATTTGCTGCAAACATATTTGTCTCCCAAGTTTTGAACTGGTATGATATGGTGTCATTCCTGGGCCGGATTCCCTCCGGCCACTTGAATAGCTCTGCTGTATAATGACAATAAAGGTTGTGATTCTGATATTAGATGGGTCCTTTGAACAAGTTTCAATGGCATATGCTAATTATTTTATTGGCATCATTAGCTTTTGTCTGGCAACAGCTGACCAGACCGTGATGTGACTTGTGATATGTTGCTGCGTTTGCTGAATACTTAAAATTGGTTGAGAAGTTGCAGTTTATAAGATGGACACTGGACGATGAATGAAAATACAAAAACGCTTTTTGTTTTCCCAGTATGTTGCCAACCTACAGTATGTGGTTGGTGCCCACCGTTTTTTCATTAAAAAATGCAGCTGTTCTAACAATGCAACCTTTATTGTTTGAATTTGCTAGTGTCCTCTTCAGGCTGAGAGTTAGCGATGGTACAAAGCTGCCTACATTCTCATGTTAGGACAAAGATAAACATAGATAACTAACTGGGCCCATGTCAGAACTGTGATAAAGTATAAAAACAGTATTATTTTTGCTGGCCTTGCTTTGCAGTTTGACCCTTTTGCGCACTGATGAGCTCATGTTTGCTCGTGCAGCTCTACAGCGTGTGAACAAGATATCATAATGCATTCATGCATGCATGTTTTCTTAATTAGATAGAGAACCCCGGTGAAAATGACAGCGGGGCAAAGTTAACAGTAAAGCTATTCTGCATGTACGAGATATGAATGTGTACAGATGCCACTCCTGAGCCTACCCCTGTTTTCGCTTTCTCTCGTCTAACCGCCTACCTCCTGTCTGCTGCCTGCACTCGCCAATTCCATTTCCTGTTGCTCTGTCATCTGTCGAGCCTGCACTATGTCACCATATGAGGCTAATTCGATGTCTTGTACAGAGGCGACCATTATAACTAATGATTTTCTTACTTCCTGGTGGACTGGCCCAGGCAAAATTGAATATGTGTTTATGTTTGATGTGTGCCTGATGGGGGTTGTATTGCTCTGTATTAACTACTGCCAGTGCCCGTTTTTCCGATGATTTAGTAGTTTACTCTTCAAAATAGCCTCCAAATAATTATGCTGATGACATTTAATGACACCCTGTTGTCAGTAGGAGCTTATTAACTGCACTCTCATTACACCTCTTTTCCTTCGATCCTCCCGGCTGACATGCCCTCTGTACTGGTGTTGAAAGAACGTGGCATATGTCCAAGAGCACTTGTATACCGAGACAACACGCACAAAGACACTAGCATCAACACTATCAAGCAAAGTGTTTGCCATACAATATTTGGAACTGACTGTGTTTTCATGTCAGTTGCCGAATTGAATGGACATACTTCATGGAGTGGGGACCACTGCACAATTTGTAGCAGGAAATTCTCCCTTTTCAATGATAATGGTGAAAATTAGCTATTGTATTGATTAATTGTAATAGTGGAGAACTGGTATAGAGGTATTAGTTTAAAGGGTACCTGTGATTAGATTTGCCTTTTTTGGTTTATACATGTTGTTGCAATGTTGCCTACTCATGTTTTATAATGGCAAAGAATCAAATTATAAGGTTCATGCTTTTTGGCATAAGCTTGCACGCATGTTTGGAAGCCTCTTTTTGCAGGGTTTTGCAGTCTGGCCGCATCTTGAGGTTAGGCCGAGGTTGACGTACTTATTTAGACATCTCAGACATCTCAGCCATAAGGCGAGGGGCTCCTCACTAGGGCTGCACAATTAATTGACATCGAATCAACATTAAAATTTAAATTGGTGCGATTATTTTTCTCTGCCGTCACCAGCATTTGAGTGACAGTCAGGTTCGCCAATCAGATTGGGGGAGCTTCGCGTTTGTTCGTCTGCCGCTTCTAAAAGGGAGAAAGACGTCCCACTCTGTGCATCGCTCTCTGCACCTGAGCATGTTTATATAACAGAAGAATTAACTGAACGCAGTGAGCTCTCCTTTCATTCATTCACAATTTTTGTCTCGGTGGGCAGAGAGCGACTCAGCTAGAAGCACAGGAAGCACAGACAGAGAGCCTTGCGAATTACCAATATGATGCCAGCAAAACGGACAAACGAGAGAGAATGCTGTGATCACGTAATAGCAACAAACAAAAAAGAAAACATTAGTTTTTCCTACTGGAAAAAAAAACACTTAAAGATGTTTAAAATGTGTTTACGTTTAGTTTTTATTTACAGAAATGAAAGTCCATTTAATGTTATTGTTTGTTTATTTAATTAGGACAACAAAGTTATTTATCTTCCAATTACAGCACTATGGTGAACAATTCTTCAGTAAAAGTTTATATAAATAAATAAATGTTTACTTGCATTATTATTATTATATATCATGATTACATTACATTATAAATACTGTATAGTTGTTATTGATTACTTCTTCAGTTTATGAGCGTGATGTAGACAAAAGCCCTAAGTCTGTCTGCATAAAGCCAAATATTTTTTAGAGGAAATTATTGCATATTGTTCTTATGTGTAGTACTTTGAGACAAGGATATGTTGATTGACAGTCTAAAAGTAGCATGTCTTCCGTCACTCGTTCGTTTTATGCATTTGTGTGTGTGAAATATAAAAATCGCAAACCAAATCGCAATTTTGGTGAGAAAAAAACAGGATTACCGTTTTTTCAGGCCATAGTGCGCACCCGATTATAAGGCACAATAATGGGGTCATATTATAATTTTTCTTTTTACATTTAAAACACTTTCTTGTGGTCTACATAACATGTAATGGTGGTTCTTTGGTCAAAATGTTGCATTGATTATTAAGTCGCTTTCTAACCGTCTCTTCGGGCCGTTTTGTTTACATGCTTCCACTTCGACAACATCTTCTACCCTTCATCTTTGTTGTACCAGTAGTTTTTAGCTCTTCTATAGCGACTCTACTGACAGACATAAGTTAGAACTGTACGCTACTTTATATTTATATTTAAAAGTTGGTTTTGCATAATATTGCAAAACAATACGCCAGATAATGTCTCCTAATAGGTGCAATTTTGGGCTGCCTATACACACACCATAATAATACTCGTATGTTGAAACACAGCACGCATGACTACGGTAGCCGTTTTGCTCCGCATTCCATCACGCGGTGCGGCTTCGTAGCTTTTAACAAAGTCATACGAAAACATTTTGACACATTTTTGAGTGCTGTGCGTAATGTTCTATGTTCTCAATGAAACATCAAAGTTTTGGTGTTGCTTGCTTACGGGTACTTGCTAGCGTCATTTATTGAACAGACACCAACCTGCGGTCCACACGACTTATAAGTCGCACTGTCGATATTTTGTGAAACATAAAGGATTTTAAGTGCACCTTATTGTCCGAAAAATACGTTAGTTTTTTTTTTCCACAAAATCGTGCAGCCCTACTCCTCACCCCCTGCTTCAGCTAATGAGGTAACACATTTTTTTTAGAATACATTATTATTTTTATTTAATCTGGGGGGGGGGGGTGTTTGAGGCAGCAATACGTCAGGATCAATGGGGCGAAGTCACAAATTAACGCAAACAGCATGGGCGTACCGGAAAGGGTCTGTTCTAGGTCCATTGTTGTTCACTATATACACGTTTGTACATATTTTATTGACCTACCAAGCTGCTGTCCAGATGTTAACTGCCAGATGTGTACGCTGATGACACCGCCAGCCTGGCAGGTGACCATCTGATGCAGGCTTTATTGAACATCTCTGAAGGGCTCGAGTCATCCCATCTGACTTTTTACGTTGAAAAACTGTATCCACATGCGTTTCCAGGTCAAGATTAAAAAGGAAATCATCCAAGAAGTGAATGAAGTCAAGTATTTAAGCATCATCCTGGACAGTAACTTGAAGAAGAACTGCACCTTATTTTGGAATGTTGGCTATCATTGACAATACATATGTAAGACAAGAACACATATGTATTTCCCTTTTTCATGCATTCTAAATCATAAATAAACGCTAGCAAGAGGCAGCTAACAATGCAGGTAATGGATCCAAGAAACAAATACCAAACTCTAAACAGCATGTGCAAACTATACTATGGCCAGTCAATAAAATTTCAATTTTAACCTTGTTAGCCAACATACAACACTGGTGCCAAATTTGGGATTTACATAGGCGTTCCTCGCATTTTTGGCAGTTACCATTGTTTTTTTTTGTAATGTGATTTAAGTAACTAAGGTGTTGCTGCAGTTTATTTTATTCAGATGCAATCATTAGTTACTCGTTTAATTTCTGTAATTATAGTAGTAGTGCTCCTCAAGGTTCCATTTTAGGTCCTCCCTTTTTCATAATTTGGGCTATTCAACTGGTGGCCTGTGAGTTCAGTTCTATAAACTTGTGAGAGACTCACATTTTTACAGCAGTTTCTTAAAAACAAACAAAATAAATAGTTTAAAAAATTGACCCTAGTGTGTGAATGTGAGTGTGAATGTTGTCTGTCTATCTGTGTTGGCCCTGTGATAAGGTGGCGACTTGTCCAGGGTGTACCCCGCCTTCCACCCGAATGCAGCTGAGATAGGCTCCAGCACCCCCCGCGGCCCCAAAAGGGACAAGCGGTAGAAAATGCATGGATGGAAAACCAAATGTCTACTGTAAAGGACGCTGTTTCTCTGGAAAACACAAAAGAGAGACTGATAGTAAAGGGAGAAGTCCGACCCCCCGAGTCCTTAGCTTTATAGAAAGGTGTCCCTCAAAACAATTTAATTGACTATCCCTGTTGTGGAGAGTACAACAAAATTGTGTGAAATCCTATTCATCCATCCATCCATCCATTTTCTACCGCAGTGCAGTTTAAATATAGTTAAATGAATAAAAACTGAAAAAAACGTATCCTGAATTGTACATTTAGTTTGCATATATACAATAGTATTGCACAGATAGTTTGATTAATATTGCACAATGGTTACATTAACAATTCTTAAAAACAGTTAGAGCCATATTTTTGTGGATGTATTATTGCGACTTCCCTGTGATATGTGCTATAGCTCAGTTTGGTAGTTTTGGCTTTCATCATATCAACATCATCATGCTGCAAATTTTGGCAGTGACTTCATAGTTATGGGCCATAAAACTATATATACAGATACAATTCCCATTTAAGCAGACATGGTAGTAATTCTAGGCTTTGTTTTCTGATGGCAGACTTTTGACTTTCAAACACTTTTTGGCTCGCCCACATTTACTGTAGATCCAAAACCTGCATGATTGCTGCTCCAAAAGGTTCATTAGGTCTTCTTATTTATATACTTTTTAAGTCAGACAGTATTTTCGGTATATTAAATGGATTTGTTACCTGACATGTTTCTACTGTCATCTGCAGTCTTCTGACCACTGTGATGTGTTGCCTATCAGCTGTTCTTATAGGCCTAGCCAACCAGTCAGACCTGTCATGATTGCTTGCTGACGTAAGCGACAAAACGACTGGAGGCCATTTTCCAATCATGTTATTTTTATTGCGTAATTTGAAAATGGGACGGACCATGAGAGAGGAGTGTGATTTGAAGCGATCATTTTAATGATTCTGATTTTAAAGAGGAAAGGGTTTAGAATTTTAAAAAAATCGAAAAGACTGAGTCAGAACCTTCATACAGACACTTTTTGTGTTTACCAGTTTAGCGAATTAATATCACAAGATGTGGATTGTTGCAATCATGTCATGCCTTCATTGTCAAAGATGTTTGGTAATGTAACTTGTGACTTTTCGACCGAAATAAATTTCCCTAATTTTTCTCTAAACCGTCTCGGTTATAGCTAGTTTTAGTTAGTAAGGCTGTTACTTTTACTTGTAACGAGTAATCTAATTAATCACCTTTAAGTCCATTACAACGCCGTTAGCGATAGCTTGATGTACATGGCACGCTACTTTTGATGTGGTTTTATGTCGACGACAAGACAACGTCATAAGTGCAGCAAGTTCAATGCAGGAAATATATTTTTACTAGTGAAATCAACAAGCAGCACTGCACTAAAAGTAACTTGATATCAAATAGCAAGAGGCATAATCACACGGTGACACAACAGACAACAACATACGCACACGTACACAATAGGGATGTCCCGATCCAGGTTTTTGCACTTCCGATCCGATACCGATGTTGTTTTTGCACTTCCGATCCGATACCGATACTGGCCGATACTGGCCTTATCCGAGCATGTATTAAAGTTTAAAGTTATTTAGCCTACTTAATTGTCAGATTCATGTTGAAAAGGGTTTTAGTACTCTTGATAACAACTAGCCAGCTGAATTAGGTGAGTTTGAATAATACACAATGGAGATGTTGACATGCGGAGTTTCAAGCACTCTTCATTTTCTAGCAGGGGACTTTTCAAATGATGCTACATATTAGCAGTAATGCTACTTTTTATAGCAACGCTTTTGCCCCCCACTTGACAAATTACGGTTGTCTGTTCGACATATTCCCACTTGAAGCCAAACCACTGCCAGACAATGGACCCCCTGCTGTTTTTTGGGGAATTAATTAATTCTTCCTTCATTATTACCGCTCGCACGGCTGCGCTAGCATCACAGCTAACTTTAGCCATGCTGCTACCTCTCTGCTCCGCGAGGGCGTATATGTATGTGACATATGACGTGACAGTATGTGACGTATGTAAAAGGTGCGCTTGTCTGTCTGTGAGAAGGAGACACAAGAAGGAGTGGGAAGAGCCTGTCGTGTAATGCCGGCAGCTAAAAGCAACTGTGTGAGAAGGTATACTCGAATATCACCATATAGTCATTTACTATATCGCACAGAGACAGCTGACATTTTTACCGGTAACTTTTAATTCACATGGCCGTCTTAACGGTTAGGACACAGACCTGTGTATGTGTTGAAGGTGTGCTGGAAAATGCGGAACGTAAATTAGGGAGCAGCAGAAATCGGTGCGTTGGAAAACACGGACCGGACTTTTTTGAAAAACTGGATCTGGATCGGCATTTTCCCATGCCTTGCCGATATGCATTTTTTGGCAAATAACGGCGGCCGATCCGATCCAAATATCGGATCGGGACATCCCTAGTACACAATTGGAATATTGAACAACAGATCAATGATTGAAGTGACAAACTTGCCATCCAAAATATACCCCGTTTGTTGACAAGAAGATATAACAGCCATCTAAGCACATTCAATCTCTTTACTAAGCAGAGGTAACACAATCCGGTGAAAAGATTCAAAAGAGCTGGTGTCAAAGCTGACAAAGTGCGCTGCTAACAGCTAAAGCTAAAAAAACAGCTACGTTGAAACCCTCGATGACGTCACACGTCATTAGGTAACAGGCCCCGCCTTTTAAAGGCACATACTCCGCACACTGTGTTCTTATATTAAACATCTTTCAAATGCATATGCCAGATAATTAAAGATTTTTTTTTTTAAGTAACGACCTAATTACTTTCCTCAGTAACTAATTGCATTCATTAAAGAGTAATTATGTTAGTAATTCACTTACTTTTTTGGTAAAGTAACAAGTAACTATAATTAATAACTTTTTAAATGTAATTTTTAGAGCACTGGTTATAGCATGGCCAAACATTTTACAAAATAAACTAGTTGGTTGCCTACATATTATTCTGCAGAAGTCAGTACGAAAAGAAATCCAAGTGTTGATGACTCTCTCGCTGCTTTTTTTCATTGAGTACAACTGCAAAATAACCCACCTTGGGGGCTAAGAAAGTTGTGAGTACCAGCAATTTGATAAAGAAGGTGAAACACAATAAAATGTAAAAAAGTACTCGTAGTAAAGTACAAAGGTGCCGTTCGTCAAGCTCGCTCCTCTCCTTTCATTGCCCTCTTCGCAAACAAGAGCCTTCTATGAAAGTTAAAATAATGTTTTAATGTTCATCATTGATATGTATTTCACATTGTTTTCTACATCCATCCATCCATCCATTTTCTACCGCTTATTCCCTTCACATAAAACTATAATTATTCTCTCCGTAAGAATATTTTGGTTGTCTGGATGGGTAAATAGAATTTACATTATTTCTTATGGGAAAATTGCCTTTTGTTTTTTTATGATTTGGACCTTTTGGAACAAAATACTAACAAAAACCTAGGGTACCACAGTATTTGAACTATATCATTGGCAACTGAGGTAAAGTTAGTCATAATAGTAATGATTTCAAATTATTATATATTTTTTTACTATTACATTGCATCATTCCCATTTGAAACAAACACTGTTATCTTTTACAAAACCTGTAGTTAGATTTTGCTGCAAACAACAAAGTAGGTGGTTATTGGTTGTGCTTGAACCACCTGCGCTGTATCTGGAGTTTTTACCCTGCAAGTCACAGACTGCTTAGTTTGATTGGTAACTCTTTGTAAGAAGGTATAGTAAAAAAAAATCAGCCCTATGTATTAACATTCAAACAAGAATATTTTCCTCCAACACGAGCAACATTGTGCATGTGTGAGCAAACTTGTGATAGCTAACATGTCTACTCCAAATTAAAGCTCATGCCTATTGTGTTATACAGCATGCCACTAAAGTACTTGAAGAACAGCCTTTATTCTGACAGGTAAACATTATTCATTCCTCAATTAACTTTGTAACGCGCTGCCAATCTAGCAGCATTTAATTAACACAACCTATAATTTACCCAGTAGCAGTCTTTAATGGGTGACTGACTTGTTATGGTAACGCTGTGGTACGTGCAATGTTATTATTACCTTTTGTCAGCGTGTATGCTTTGTCTGAAATGTTAAATGTAATTGCTACACACAAGCTATTCGAGCTTTGTCTTGGTCAATGAAGTTCCAGTGCAAAATGTACTGTATATCAATTGGAAGTCTATTACATCCCTCATAGACCACCAGTGCACATATTTTATTCCACTTGTTCTCATACACTCTTGTTTAATATACTTCACTTACTTCTGTCAAATTCTTTCTACTTCAACTTCTTATAATAGACATCTTTAATCAGTATTATGTAGTACAAATCCTGTACAAGAGTACCACGCTACACAACAGCTGGCCTGCTCAATCTCACTGAGACAACAAGAAACCAAATTCTGTTGATGGGCTTCATTATGCAGCAGCCAAATAATCCACAGGGCCTTTAATTAGTTAGTGGCTTTTGTCCAATTTTTTGAGTTGGAACTATGGGTGTCCCAATTCGATATTGATATTCGAAACCAGTCCGTTATAAGCAAAAAAAAAAGAAGTGACGGATGATATCGGCTTTCACCTAAAATTTGCAAAATAAGCTTCTGTACAAGCAGTCCTGCAGCGTGTTTACTTGTGCAAACAGCTCAACGTCCTCCAATAAGCACACAAGTGCGGTATTTTCTTGTATTTTAATGAAGTCATTTACAAAAAGTAAACACGGTGGTAGGACAGCGGTTCTGAAACTTTTTTCCCCAAGTACCACCTCAAAAAACACTTAGCTCACCACTATAATGAACAACATTAAAATAGAGTAGCACTATAGTTTTATTTAACAATTATATTTAATATTTTTGGCCTCTGTAACATTACACACAGTGTTAACAGTGTGTTTGAATATAGGAAAATAAAACACTTTACCTAAATAATGAATCAAATCTATGACGTACCACTAGATAGAGCCCGCATACCACTAGTGGTACACGTACCACAGTTTGAGAATTACTGTGGTAGGCTATAGGCTGTTATGAGATAGCAGACACAACAGCTCAGCACAAAATAGCACACAAGCTAGACAAACTGTATGTAATGACTATAATCGAACAATATTTCAGTCTAGAACATGACATTTGTCAATATAAAATGTTTTGAAATAATTATCGTTGCATATTACTTGCAGATACAAAGTCTCCAAGGCAGAAGCGTATTAGAAAGTGTCCAGTAACAAACATGTCCACATCATGTGCTTAAGTTAATGAATGATTGTGACCATTAAAATAGGGATGGGTACGATTCACATTTGAACCGATATGATACCAATTCCCGGTACCTGGGAATCAATACCGGTACCTGGGAATTGATATCAGTACTCAATTGTACACATTTTCGGTACTTTTGTGTGTGTGTGTAAATACATGTTAATTGTTTGATAATAACATGTGTTTTTTCAATGTAACATCTAAAAATAAGCTATTATGATAAATGGGGACGGCGTGGCGAAGTGGGTAGAGTGGCCGTGCCAGCAATCGGAGGGTTGCTGGTTACTGGAGTTCAATCCCCACCTTCTACCATCCTAGTCACGTCCGTTGTGTCCTTGGGCAAGACACTTCACCCTTGCTCCTGATGGCTGCTGGTTAGCGCCTTGCATGGCAGCTCCCGCCATCAGTGTGTGAATGTGTGTGTGAATGGGTGAATGTGGAAATACTGTCAAAGCGCTTTGAGTACCTTGAAGGTAGAAAAGCGCTATACAAGTACAACCCATTTATCATTATTTATAATTACAATTGACTCTCATTTGCAATGCATTTGAACTTCCGAGACAGGACTGTGTAGGCTATTTATATGTTGTCTAACGAGGAAGTAGTTTTTTCCATTAAGCTGAATGTGTTATGTTGAGCCCTACAATGTGTTTATACTATAAGTACTGTGCTTATTATACACCAGTTGTTTGATTGTAACATTCATATTAGTTGTAGTTTTCATTAACAAAATTGGATGTGTTGAAATCGCTATGTAAAACCACTAATGCTAATAGTAACCTGTCTATGTCATATTCAGTATAAATTACTTTTAGCATCAAGCCAGCGCATTTTGAAAAAGTGGAGCTTTACTTTACATTTGAGCGTTTTCTACCAAGAATACTTGCTTTTTTGGTGTTGAACGTTGAATTACTTAGAGGGAGTTTGGCTGAGTCCGCCGCCAGTGCTGCTTGAGTGATTGTTTCCCTGAGCCTGTGTTTAGTCTGCAATCGGATGCGACAAGCTGCAACCAGACGTGACAAGTCTGCAAACGTACGTGACGTCACATGCAACAATGGTATCGAAATATGGCACTGTTTGATTTGACATAAATCGCTACCCAGTAGTACCAACGGAGTTCGGTCGGTGCTTATGAAAGTAACGAATTCATGTCACCAAAAACCAATTAACACTCCATTACATATTTATAAATCTGTCATAAGGTTAGTGTTTTTCATAACTACCATTGTTATCTTGGTCATTTTACTTGATCAATAAAATAGTAATAAAAGTTTGTACAAAATTGCAGATGTGTTTGGTTTTGTTTTTTTTACGCATAAATTGGTGGATAACTTGCTTTAAAATCATGAGTCAGAGTAATTATTTTTATTTCAACAAACAAATATGTTAATATAATGTTTGTTGCATGATCAGATAATATTAAAAGTTAAAAAACATTTAATCACATGCAGTACATGCAACATTTCTTTGGGCAAAAATTAAAGAACGAATACTTTTAGTAAGAAAGATAAAGAGTTGATCGCTCCCCAGGGCCTTGAGTTTGATACCTGTGTCGTATGGGATTAATATCAGTATAAGCACAATACTCTAAACTCCAATATCGGTAATGAATTAGAAGTGGAAAAAGTTGTATTGGACATCCATAGTTGGAACCTCAGAAAATCTTTAAACAATGTGTTAATCATGTCTTAACAATGTGAAAATAACACAGTATCAAAAACAATGCTCAAACACTGAAATAAAATACTGTAAATGTGTCTTTCTATTGTTCAAACTAAAGTTTCCTACATAACATTATACATAGGATGTATGTCTTTGCAGGCTTAAAGGTTTTCATTTTTTGTTCTACATGAGGAAAAATATATGAGAGTGGAGGGAGGCCTCTGACTTGAGAAAAGATGTGATAGTGTGGCTGAGCAAAATGTGACTGGAATGCTGAGACGCATAATGATGCAAAAAAGCTTATTGTCGCAATATCCTTGATTCCTTGATCTCCTGAATATCAGCGAAACCGTCACTTCAAGTCACAATCGTATTTGAAAAGCTGGCATATCGCTGCAAAATTTAATTTCCAAGAGAAAAAACGAGGATTATGCTTGACATTCGGTCAGACGATTCATTAAAACAGCAACAATTCACGCCCCATGTAAACAAACACTTTTATTACCTCTGCATTTAATCAACTTAAGTAATTGCTGTCCTATGGAGAGAGAGATGAGGCTGACATTTCAGCCCGGTTTGAGCGATGAGCATTGAAAAGACATATTTCATTGTCTTTGCAGTTGTGGCCTGGGAGTAAACAAATGCACCGGAGCTGCTTTTTTTTTCTAGCAGAGTTATCCAACCTTCTTTGTCTGTTCTGAATTTCAAATATAGCTGAATACACACCGCAGGGCTTTATCACAGACACAATAAATCCTACTGCTGTCTGAACGATGCAGGAATGTCCACAAGTGTTCCTGTGTGCTATAAACACTACCTAGTTAAACTAACTCCTGAGATGTAACACATTCAATTACTTGTATTATCACGCCACAATTTGATTGGACCTTGTTTGTAATGCTGCTTCTGACGACTACTTTTGTAATGACTAATATTTCCATTATTTGAGAAATAAGATATTAGTATGTAATTTTATTTGTGCTGCCCAACAATTAATTGTGCTGAAAGGCACTGCCAGACTAAGTAGCTTGTGCAACATCCAAAAGTAAGGATATGCGATATGACCTCAAATCCATATTGCGATATATTGCAGTATCTCGCCATAGTGGTATGTATGTATTTTTCGCATAGATATTATAATAAAACCATTTCAAGACAGGTTACAAAAGTTGTTCCTTACGATGCATACGTACACGATGGGATGAGTTGATCGATCGGGCACCGATCAGTATCAGGCAAGTTTTGTGATTTTCGCCATTGCCGATTAGTGCCTTTTAATATCGATCACAAACGTTGATTCCCTACAAGAAGCTAGCAGCTAAGTGTGTCACAATACACAGTGTGAACCCGCTCCACTGAGATAATAATAATCACTTCCATTACGGCAAATAAACTGCAGTTCTTGGTATCTTAAGTATCATTATCCAGTGTTATTATCATTGGAGTTATAGGCTAAACATGTTACACACCAAGAGCAAGCCAGGAGCAAGCATACTGATAGCTAAGCTATCTTTAACAACAGAAACAAATAAGTGCTTAGAAAAGTTGAACAAGCCAGCTAGCTACAACCACATTACAGCAGAAAGTAAACATGTATTAAAATGAATTGAACAAGTAGATTAATAAGAGTTAGAGAGGATAATATAGTAACAACTGCTAGTGTAAATGCATACCTTAATTGTTTTCCAAATGGTGCCTTTAACACGGTCGTAAAACGGCAAATCAAATAAAACAGAAGTAATAATAATAATAATAATGTATTAGATTTTATATCGCGCTTTTCTATTGTTAGATACTCAAAGCGCTCACAGAGAAGTGAGAACCCATCATTCATTCACACCTGGGGTAGACTGACGGAAGCGAGGCTGCCCGTTTACGCCTACGGCCCCTCCGACCACCACCATTCATTCATCATTAATTCACCAGTGTGAGCGGCACCGGGGGCAAGGGTGAAGTGTCCTGCCCAAGGACACAACGGCAGCGATTTGGATGTCAAGAGGCGGGGAGCGAACCTGCAAACCTCAGGTTTCTTGCACGGCCGCTCTACCCACTATGCCATGCTGCCCCCCAAGTCATCGTCATGGACCCACTAGCTGCGGAATAGCTCTCCTATCAGCTAAACAGACGCAATAACGCCACGGTGGAGTTTTGGTGACTTTATGAAACTGAAACAAGACAAACAGAATGCCATTGTAAGTTAATAATACTAACACAGACACTCGTAAATGTGTTAGCATATTAGCTAATTACATTATGATAGAAATATGTATGAAAACTCTTCTACAGACATTACACATGGGACGGTTTAGTTAGTATGAATAGTTTTAGTTATATTGCAAAACGGATAAATGTTGCCACAGCCTTTCTCTTCACCACGAGCAGATAGAAAATACCCAAACGCACTAAAAATAAAAACATACAGAGAAGTAAAATGGTAAATGGGGTATACTTGTATAGTGCTTTTCTACCTATAGGGTACTCAAAGTGCTTTGACACTATTTCCACATTCACCCATTCACACACACTGATGGTGGGAGCTACCATGCAAGGCCCTACCATGACCCATCAGGAGCAAGGGTGAATTGTTTTGCTCAAGGACAGAACAGACGTGACTAGGATGGTAGAAGACGGGGATCGAACTAGGAACCCTCAGAAGTGTCACTGTCAATTAATCAAAACAAAAAATAAGGGAATTGAGGTGATCTAAAATGTTCAATGTCAACAGTGAGTGTCAGATTTGTCCTATAGTGTCTTTAATTTGGCTATGTAACTAATCATACAGCCCAAGGTGAAGTCAAATTGTTTGGGTGTACCACTCAGATTATTGGGGGCAAACTGTGATTTCCACTGTAACAAAATCCTTCTATGAGCTAGGAAAGATGCAAAGGCGATAGTATCCTTAAAAGCCTGCCTAATTTTGGGGGAGTTTTGCTGGAGCTCACACTCCAACAGGCTACTTCAGCTTCGTTCCCACACTGTGTGATTCAATAATTCCTTCATTCCGCACTCCATCCAGCTGTACAATCACTTGTCATAAAAAAATAGATGATATTTGTCTATTACCTGACCGCTTCTATGTTAGCTACCTCTCTTTGTTTATAATTTATATTTTCTGCTGGATCTACTCTTTATATTATTGTACATGGTAATTGAGATGTGTTATATATTGTATATATTATATAATATATATATATATATATATATATATATATATATATATATATATATATATATATATATATATATATATATATATATATATATATATATATATAATATATATATATAATATATCAGTATATGTTATATACTGTATATATAATATGTAAATATTACATATACTGTATGTTATATTGCTACTATGGTACATTTTTAGTTTACTTTATACCTTTTGTTTTCAAACTCTTTTTGTGCCCTTGTATGCACTATCCTTCTCATTCTTATCCTTCCCATCCTTATCCTTTCCATCCTTTGTAACTGAGCTATTGTGTGGAACAATTTCCCTTGTGGATCATTAAAGTTTGTTTAAGTCTAAGTCTACAATTCTGCACAAGGCGTCAACTTCAAATTTAGTGCATCTGCAAGGTTTTTTGAAAATATTAGTCTAGTAGGCTTTCAGACAGGGACAGGACCAGAACATGTGTGTCATGTTTACAGGAGTCAAGTGACATCTATTTAATTTTTCTGCAATATTGGCATACATTTTAGAAAGTTTAGAGTTAGTGAAGTAGGTGTGATAGACAACTTTAAACTGGATCAGTTGTATTAATGCAGATTTCCAGTTGCTGTCATCCAAAACTTTGCCAAATTTTGCTTCCAAATTCTTTCTAATTTTAGCAAGAGATGTGTCCCTTTAAGGTGGGAGATTAGGATGTAAATTTGAGAACTGTTTTTTCTCAGAATTCTACACACAATACCACATAATGACTATGAAACAGTTTTTTGCCAAGTAATTAAAAATAAAAACTAAGAAATCACATTTACATAAGTATTCACAGCCTTTGTTGATGCACCTTTGATAACAATTACAGCCTCAAGTCTTTTTGAATACGATGCCACAACCTTGGCACACCTGTCTTTGGGCAGTTTCGCCCATTCCTGTTTGCTGCACCTCTTAAGCTCCATCAGGTTTGATGGGAAGCGTCGGTGCGCAGTCATTTTCAGATCTCTCCAGAGATGCTCAATCGGATTCAAGCTTTACTCTGGCTGGGCCACTGAAGAACATTTACAGAGTTGTCCTGAAGCCATTATTTTGCTATCTTGGCTGTCTGCTTCGGGTCATTGTCATGCTGAAAGATGAAACGTCGCCCCAATCTGATTTCTAGAGTAGGTTTTCATCCAGGACTTCTCTGTACATTGCTTCATTCATCTTTCCCTCGATTCTGACTCATCTCCCAGTTCCTGCTGCTGAAAAACATCCCCACGGCATGATGCTGCCACCACCATGCTTCAATGTCGGGATGGTATTTGCTTACCCTCCCCGGTTTCCTCCAAACATGACACCTGGCAATTACACCAAAGAGAGAATCTTTATCTCTTCAGACCAGAGAATTTTGTTTCCCGTGGTCAGAGAGTCTTTCAGGCACACTTTAGCAAATGTTTACGAAGTAATGGCTTCCGTCTGGCCACTATACCATACATGCCTGATTGGTGGATTGCTGCAGAGATGGCCGTCCTTTTGTAAAGTTCTCCTCTCTCCACAGAGGAATACTGTAGCTCTGACAGAGTGACCATCAGGTTCTTGGTCACCTCTCAGACTAGGGACCTTCTCCCCCGATTTCTTGGTTTAGACGGCCGGCCCTCTAGGAAGAGTCCTGGTGGTTCCAAACTTCCTCCGTTTATGGATGATGGAGGCCACTGTTCTGATTGGGACCTTCAAGGCAGCAAATCATTGTCTGTGCACTTCCCCAGATTTGTGCCTCGAGACTATTCTGTCTCAGAGGTCTGCAGACAATTCTTTCAACTTCATTCTTGGTTTGTGCTTTGCCATGCACTGTCAAGTGTATGGACCTTTATATATAGACAGGTGTGTGCCTTTCTAAATAATGTCCAACCAACTGAATTTACCACAGATGGACTCCAATTATGCTGTAGGAAAATTCCAAGAATGATCAGTTGATACAGAGCTCATCCGAAATAGAGCTCACCAGAGCTTTTGAGCTTCATGGCAAAGGCTGTGAATATTTATGTACATGCAATTTTTTTGTTTTTTATTTTTATAAAATTTGCAAACATTTCTAAAAACAAATGTTTCACGTTGTCATTATAGGTTATGGTGTGTATAATTTTGAGGACAAAAATGAAATTATTTCATTTTGAAATAAGGCTGTAACATAACAAAACGTGAAAAATTGAAGCACTGTGAATACTTTCCGGATGCACTGTACATCTAATCACACAGTACTATACATCAAATTGTTTAAGGTACTGCATTTGAGGATTTAATTAGCTGTAAGCTATAGAAATGATTAAGGAATCAAGAAATTAATTATTGACATACTTCACACACGCACTGTAGTGAGTCTGTAAAATATG
The DNA here is from genome assembly GCF_033978785.1 of Entelurus aequoreus. Classification (NCBI taxonomy): domain Eukaryota; kingdom Metazoa; phylum Chordata; class Actinopteri; order Syngnathiformes; family Syngnathidae; genus Entelurus; species Entelurus aequoreus. Next base: position 29,061,270 of record NC_084749.1, read on the forward strand.
TGAGATTCACTTTTTGACTTGGTGTTAATATCCATATTCTCTCAGACTAATCAGTCTATGTCATGATATCTCATTTCCTCAAAAGAATGTGAGCATCTTCCTTTACTGCGCTCCTATTGAGCTATTCAGCACGAGGGCCTGCTTTTATTAGCAATAAAGGAAGTAACCCGCCATCCATTATTAAGTGGAGCACAGAGCCAGCCTCTTAGCTGGACCTCTAGTGCCATCGAGGCTTCTTTTCCTCCTTGGAGCTCCATGAACATAGTGAAGTAAGTACTATTGCTTATTAGTATGCAAAGCCACTCACGAGCAGTGCCTGAAAATTAGAGATGAGAGTTGAGAAGATATGTTGGTACCTAATTTAGGATGTGAAAAACAATAATATCTGATTCTGATGCGTTGTCAGAATCTTGCACGATGTAATAAACTGATTTGAAAAATATGTCACTAATGTAATTCGACATTGCATCTTGACGCATTGTTTCAAGTGACATCATTACTAAAAATAAATACTTAAAGCCTGATTTACTAAGATTCAAATATCTCGTGCTAAACATTGTGTGCAATCTATAAAATTGTATGTACTATTAGTGGGCATGTTGCATGTGGTTTACTCAGACTGCATGTGCAATTGTAAAGTGGCCTTATTTAAATGATTTTGCGTGTACCATACGGTGCATTACCATGGAGACTCTCATTAACTGCACACTTATGTTATCTTGCTCCTACCTGTGGCCTTTTGTTATGTTTTCAAACAAGCAGGAAACATATACCATTTTTTATGAGAATTTTAGAATCAGTCATGCAGTGCATCTTTGACACCACTTTTTTTCTTGGGTTTTTTTTTACCACTAAAGGGCTGCACTGCTGTGCTTAAGACACAAAAAATGCATACTTCAAGAAGTTTATCATAAAGGATATTCAGTATGTTAGTAATATGGTTAATTTGTGTCTTTAAAGCCTTTTTTGACACTGAATTTATGTAACTGAAATGTTTGCATTTGAATTTTATGAGCAAATGTTTTTACATCAAATTAGGGTAATTCCATTGAAAACTAACGTGTTAGCAAAATGCGTGTTCAAAAATTCAGTGTTTTAAAATTGAGTGTAAAAAAATTCAGTGTAAAAAAATAAGTGTATTTAAAAATCAGTGTATAAAAATTCCATCCTTCCATCCATTTTCTACCGCTTGTTCCTTTTGGGGTCGCGGGGGGTCGCTGGAGCCTATCTCAGCTGCATTCGGGCGGAAGGCGGGGTACAGCCTGGACAAGTCGCCACCTCATCGCAGGGCCAACACAGATAGACAGACAACATTCACACTCAAAATTCAATGTATAAAAATTCAGGGCTGAAAAATTCAGTGTCGAAATATTTGCTGCTTCAAAAAGCAAGACTCACTTCCGGTAAGGGAAGACTGAATCAATCGATCATTTCTCAGAACCAGCCAATGAGGTGTCAAGTTTATAGTCACGTGACACAGGTTTGGCAAAACAGCAGAAAAAAGGCAGTTAACTTGACTACCTGGGCATAATACAACATAATTAACATTTCAATGCGGCTATGGAGTTTTTCAAATTAACTAAATGATTTCAATGGTTAGAATCTGCACTTTTGAGTGACATACTAAGCTCTGTTTCATGCAGACCGGCACGAACAGAGTGGGCCACAGTGGGCGGGGCTTGTTTACGAAGCAGCGAGTGTCAGACGGAGGCAGATTTTTACAAAAAAGTTCTGCAGAACAGTTATATTTTTACAAATATATGGATGTTTTTTACCCTTTGCGTTTATGTTTTGCCGTGTTTGTTGCATATTTGTTTTTCTTGCTCGATTATAAAAGATTCTAACCTTTGGAATTTCTATAGTTTGAAAATATCCAGCCGACCGCAATAAAATGTTAATTATGTTGTATTATCCCCAGGTAGCCCAGGTAACTGCCTTTTTTATGCTGTTTTGCAAGACCCGTGTCACGTGACTATAAACTTGACACCTCATTGGCTGAGTCTGAGACAGGATCGATTGCTTCAGTCTTAATTTAAGTGAGTCTAGCTTTTTGAAGCTGCAAATTTTTCAACACATTTTTCTAGCACTGAATTGTTATACACAATTTTATTACACTGAATTTTTATACACCGAATTTTAAAAGATTGAATTCTTTAACACACGCATTTTGCTAACAAATTTGTTTTCAATGAAATTGTCAGCATAAAAGTTCACAAAATTCAGACGCAAAAAATTCAGTTACATAAATTCATCGTCAAAAAAGGTTTTATAATAAAGACACAAATTAACCTCCAAATACATATATTATGTGAAAAAACAAACGTCAATAAAAAAAATACTAAGGCTTTGTTCACACTGCAGGGTCGGGTGTCCAATTCAGATTTCTTTTGTCTCATCGGATCATTTTAGTGGATGTTCACATTACAAAATAAATGTGGTTTCTAATGTGAATGCAATCTGACCCGCATGCGAACATGACGTCGCACGCAATGCGGTGTTTACGGAAGAAAACATTGCTTCCACTCTAGTCGGCCTCAGTACTGGCGCATTTGTGGCAATTTCAAGGATTTTGTGCAATCAAAGTCAATTTATTGCAACAACCAATTTACTGCAACAACCAATTTATTGCGTGTAGAAGATTAAGAAGGAAGAGGAGGCATGGTGGAACTTTTACATGAGTTCCTAAAACATTTTATTTTCACCTCTTTTCTGCTCTGTTGTCAACTATTTATTTTGTAACCGTCTATTTTAGCGAATATTTATGACACTTACCGCTTTTTAATGATGTTTTGGTCGGATGAATGCAATTAATGTGCATACTAAATAATATAATTGCATTTTCTCCTTCCAGCATTGTGGTCGTTTTGATGATCAGCATATAGACTACATATTAATGAAGACAGAGATGCAGAATGGATTGCACGCCTTATTCTATTCACTTACGAGACGCAATCCACTTAGTAGATCAGCTTTGCGTGGTCTATCAAGTTTGCACATGTTTTAGTACACTTAAACCTTTTGTAAATCAGACCTTAGTGTGTAACTGACAATAAATACAAACATTTCTGTCCAATAATTTAATTTTGGATTGTTTAACCCATTTTGGATTTAAAGAATGCAGGCACTTTGGACAAGACAAATATGGTGTGCTGCTATAAAATATATACGTGCAGAAAAAAACAAGGTATACATGGTCAGCCCGACATTGTCGTTGTCTAAATCTGTTCCTGCTCCTTAAAGGGGAACTGCACTTTTTTTCCTGAATTATGCCTATCGTTCACAAGCATTATGAGAGACAAGAATACACGTCTTTCTTTTGGGGGGTGGGGATTTTAAAGATGATTAAAAAAACGCTTGGAAGATGCGGCTAATGGGAGTCACCGTTGTAGTCTTTAAAGCCCTCTAAAACAACTTCAAACCCCTCCAATAACGTTTTGTATACACACTGCAAGTATATATATAATGTAGTAACAGACACGTTCATAACAATATGTAATATGTACAATATTTATCGTATTTTGACTCTATTTCCGTTTCTCTAGCATTACACGTCTGACTTTTGGCAATAACCCCGTCCGGATAAAAACACGCAAGTGTGTTCTAATCATGGCAGACTTGGTAACAGACAACGAAAATAACTATTTTTGGGGAAAAAAAAGATTGACAACCTTATCTTTTTGAATCTGAATTTATGGACTACTGCTTCTCCTGCTTCTTCTAGAAGGAAGAGTGAGACGTTGGAGCAGACGGAAGCCGAGAGAGAGGTGAAAGTGAATCAAAGCTGCAAAATGTGGAACTTGGAGCCAAGCTATTTAGACAGAAATGGAGTACGTGCTTAATTAACCGGGAAAAAATGTCCTCGGCCAGCTGGACCAAAGAGACAACTGTCCATCAGGTGAGTCACTTTATATTGATCATGGTATACGCAGCACGCCATGCTTGTTATTACAACTACAGTACATACTGTATGCTTGATGGCTAGCTGTGCACAAAAAAAACCTGAAATGTGGGCTAATATTTTACAGACAGTGTAATATGATTGTTCATGTTTTTCAGTCAGTACAGATTGGTGTTTTATAGCATTGTGTTGTGCATTACAAACTCAAAACGCGTTTTGTGCTGACGTAGAAGCTCGCTTATCTCTTGCCGTAGTCAGCCTCTAGGGCTAATACCGTAGCACGCTGGTGTGTTAGTACGCTAGAAAAAGAGTTCCTCTGTGTTGGCTCTTACAATAACAAATGTCGCTACAGTTTGGTTATAATACAGGTTACGGAATGTAAATTAAGTATTGTTGACGGTTTTTGAATGGATTTTTAAAGTGATTTAGAGGTAGAATTGATTGCTCCCATTAGCTGCATTGCTAGCCACCAAGAACGAGCCAATTTGTATATGTTAGAAAGCAATAAAACTAGACATGTCCGATAATGGCTTTTTTGCCGATATCCGATATTCCGATATTGTCCAACTCTTAATTACCGATTCCGATATCAACCGATACCGATCTATACAGTCGTGGAATTAACACATTATTATGCCTAAGTTTGTTGTGATGCCCCGCTGGATGCATTAAACAATGTATCAAGGTTTTCCAAAATCAATCAACTCAAGTTATGGAAAAAAATGCCAAAATGGCACTGCCATATTTATTATTGAAGTCACAAAGTGCATTATTTTTTTTAACATGCCTCAAAACAGCAGCTTGGAATTTGGGACATGCTCTCCCTCAGAGTGCATGAGGAGGTTGAGGTGGGGGGTAGCGGGGGGTGTATATTGTAGCGTCCCGGAAGAGTTAGTGCTGCAAGGTGTTCTGGGTATTTGTTCTGTTGTGTTTATGTTGTGTTACGGTGTGGATGTTCTCCCGAAATGTGTTTGTCATTCTTGTTTGGTGTGGGTTCACAGTGTGGCGCATATTTGTAACAGTGTTAAAGTTGATTATACGTCACCCTCAGTGTGACCTGTATGGCTGTTGACCAAGTATGATTTGCATTCACTTGTGTGTGTGAAAAGCCGAAGATATTATATGATTGGGCCGGCACGCAAATGCAGTGCCTTTAGTCACGCCCCCAATATTGTTGTCTGGGTGGAAATTGGGAGAAATTCGGGAGAATGGTTGCCCTGGGAGATTGTCGGGAGGGGCACTGAAATTCGGGAGTCTCCCGGGAAAATTGTGAGTGTTGGCAAGTATGACTGGAAGACGCAACTGCTCTGAACTTCTCCCTACGTCCGTGTACCATTCCGTACAGCGGCATCTTAAAAAGTCATAAATTTTACTTTTTGAAACCAATACCGATAATTTCCGATATTACATTTTAAAGCATTTATAGGCCGATAATATCGGCAGTCCGATATTATCGGACATCTCTAAAAAAAAAAAAAAAGTTTTTGTCTTCTTGTCTCTCATGATTGTGAACGGTAGTGCAGTCAACCCGAAAAGTGAATCTTAATAAGAAAAAAATAAAGGGAAAAAAATGTAATTAAAAAAATAATATCTAAAAACATAAATATTTTTATTAGTAAAAATCTATAAAAAAAATTGTATTTAAAAAAGTTAACCCAAATCATGCTAAGTTTATTTTCTAGACCAGTTGCTAGTCGGGGGGCACGCATGTGCACAGTGGGCAATTGCAGACGCTAAATTTGCATGTGCATAAAAAATGGCTCACAACTGGGAATCTGTTCTCATCGTTCACTTAAAAAAGCCGTTAAAAAGACTAAATTTGTTTGCGAACGTCACATCGCTACTCTTTTTTTTCAGATCATATCGTCAATAAAGCTCACCATAAATACATCTAAAAATGTACACTTATTAATTTGATTGTTTCAGCTGATCTCACTTATGCACGACCGGTACAAGAATTCGCAACATAAAACCCTTATCAGAACACAAGCCTGGTCATAGAAAATGAGCCATTTGAGGGGAAACTTGTCTGAGACTATACGTTTACACTGCAGGCCAAAGTGGCCCAAATTTGATTTTTTTCAGATCTGATTTTTTCCAGCTGACTGTTTACACTGCAAGTGTAAATGCGCACGGGCCCCAATGTAGACCCGGCGTCACTTGCATGCGCACTTCGATAAAGTAAAAACAAAGGAAGTTGAACGGGAGGAAGTCGCTGCTACTACAAAATAAAATAAAAGTCGCAACACCTTAAACAATTGTGTTTTTTACGTGAAAGTAGATGAAAGTAATATAATGTATGAATGGATGTATATAGTGTAATATATTTGGGAGTGTTGTAGTCTTTTTATGGCTGTTAAGTAGAGGAGACACGGACATCAGCGCAGATCTACGGGAGCTTTATTTTTTCAACCGTAACACAGCGTCAATTACGGTTTTCAACAATCGCTATTTCTTCGGAATCAAAATATATATTCATATATTACATCCAGCCTATTATTTGTGCGCTATTGACAAGTCATGTACCGAAAATGTGGTCGTTTTAAATAGAAACCGAAACCGGATGTTGTGATGAAATATCCATTTCCGCTGGCGACTGCGTTTTTCCGGCTCACACAAGTGACATAGCTCGCCCAAAGCTGACGAAAAAAATCACATTTAGGTCTCATTGCGTTTAGACTGAAGTCACATTTGAAGAGATCAGATTCCAATCGGATTCAGGCTACCTCCTGATGTGGCCTGAATCTGATGCCAAATGATCAGATTTTAAGCACTTTGGAGCGTTTAGACTGGCAAAAAAAAATCTGATTTGGTGTGCAGTGTCAAGAGGGCCATAGTCCAGTGTAGGTCTGGGACAATTAATCAAATTTTAATTTTAATTTTGATTATGGCTTTTCATGATAATGAAAATATAACGATCAAAAAAAACTATTATTGGGCCGTGCAACATGCATGCAAATTCCGGAGCTTGTGACTTTGAAACGGATGAGGAGCGAATGAGTGAAAAAAGAGCATGTCCACTAGAAGTTTTCGATCTCAACGTGGTTGTTCCATTTTATTTGACACATTGCTAGTATTACTAATCAATAATCACCAAACTCAACAAAAAAATAAGCCCATGTGATTATGCAGACTGAGTCACATAATTGACCAATAAAACGTAATTCGCTGAGAAACACAAAATAATATCAGGGAAGTTGACATAAAGTGCTCAATCAACCCCCCTCGTCCTGAACTAAACATTGTCAAGACGGTCACTTTAAACGCCAACTAAAATATGAGGCTATAGCTAACAAAAACAATCCATAAACCTATATCATCTGCTTGTGTTGTGAACGCCATCATTGATGAATATCAATATACAAACAATGGTTGCAAAAAAAATTAAAAAAAACAATGGTTGCAACTTGAGAGGCGCTCTTTTTTTTTTTTTTTTTGCAGCCTTAAGTGAATCGCCTCTTTAATCGTCAAGCTGAGAAAAACAGCACAGTACACTCCCACCCCTTTCACAACAGGGCGAACAAAATAAAGGTTTCAAAACAGTACCTTGCACAGGCATTATGTAATCAAAGCGCTTATTGATACATTTACAAAATAATTATGTTTTGACCTAAAATACAGGTCAAAATTGCCCAAATATCACCAATACATGTGAGGATTTTTGCATTTAGTTAACAAACATTTTATTAAATTGTATTTGACCTAAAAAGCACATGGTGGTAAAATAAGTGTAAAAGTAAAAAAAAAACTGAATTAAAAACAATTAAAATGGAAAAACTGAATTATATTGTTTTTCATATTGCTATTGTGTTCAAATGTATTGTTAGTGCTATTATTATTTAACTGTTTGTGGTTTATCCATTACTAATTTATATCCAGTTGTTGTTTTATTACTATATTTAAAGTTGAGTTTTGGTGGTACAATAAATACTCATGTTTTCAAATTAATGAATAATCCTGTAAAGTTAAAGTAGCAATGATTGTCACACACACACTAGGTGTGGTGAAATTTGTCCTCTGCATTTGACCTATCCCCTTGATCACCCCCTGGGAGGTGAGGGGAGCACTGAGCAGCAGCGGTGCCGCGCCCGGGAATAATTTTTTGGTGATTTAACCCCCAATTCCAACCCTTGATGATGAGTGCCAAGCAGGGAGGTAATGGGTCCCATTTTTATAGTCTTTGGTATGACTCGGCCGGGGTTTGAACTCACAACCTACCGATCTCAGGGCGGACACTCTAACCACTAGGCCACTGAGTAGTAATTAATCGTGATTACAATATCAATCAAAAATAATGACGATTATTACTGTGGCCTTAATAGATCGGCCCTAGTTCAGTGTCACAGTCATAGAAAAACCCAAATACAGTGCTCTGTAAACTGTGCAGATTAGAAATTGCTTTTCACAGCAGCACTGCTGCAAAGCACAAGCTTTTAAAAAGGCATCAAGGGTGATTCTACAGGGAACGACCAAACAACATGCATTATGCATGCAAGTTTCTATACACAAAATTGTTGGTTTATTTTTAGGGAATTAATTCGTAAAATGTGTTGTACTACTCCACTATACTGCAAAAAAGAGCTGACAAAATATACAAACCCCGTTTCCATATGAGTTGGGAAATTGTGTTAAATGTAAAAAGAAACGGAATACAAGTATTTGAAAATCCTTTTCAACCCATATTCAATTGAATGCACTATAAAGACAAGATATTTGATGTTCAAACTCATCAACTTTATTTTTTTTTTGCAAATAATAATTAACTTAGAATTTCATGGCTGCAACACGTGCCAAAGTAGTTTGGAAAGGGCATGTTCACCACTGTGTTACATGGCCTTTCCTTTTAACAACACTCAGTAAACGTTTGGGAACTGAGGAGACACATTTTTTAAGCTTCTCAGGTGGAATTCTTTCCCATTCTTGCTTGATGTACAGCTTAAGTTGTTCAACAGTCCGGGGGTCCCGTTGTGGTATTTTAGGCTTCATAATGCGCCACACATTTTCAATGGGAGACAGGTCTGGACTACAGGCAGGCCAGTCTAGCACCCGCACTCTTTTACTATGAAGCCACGTTGATGTAACACGTGGCTTGGCATTGTCTTGCTGAAATAAGCAGGGACGTCCATGGTAACGTTGCTTGGATGGCAACATTTGTTGCTCCAAAACCTGTATGTACCTTTCAGCATTAATGGTGCCTTCACAGATGTGTAAGTTACCCATGTCTTGGGCACTAATACACCCCCATACCATCACAGATGCTGGCTTTTCAACTTTGCGCCTATAACAATCCGGATGGTTCTTTTCCTCTTTGGTCCGGAGGACACGACATCCACAGTTTCCAAAAAAAATTTGAAATGTGGACTCATCAGACCACAGAACACTTTTCCACTTTGTATCAGTCCATCTTAGATGAGCTCAGGCCCAGCGAAGCCGACGGCGTTTCTGGGTGTTGTTGATAAACGGTTTTCGCCTTGCATAGGAGAGTTTTAACTTGTAGCGACCAACTGTAGTTACTGACAGTGGGTTTCTGAAGTGTTCCTGAGCTCATGTGGTGATATCATTTACACACTGATGTCGCTTGTTGATGCAGTACAGCCTGAGGGATCAAAGGTCACGGGCTTAGCTGCTTACGTGCAGTGATTTCTCCAGATTTTCTGAACCCTTTGATGATATTACGGACCGTAGATGGTGAAATCCCTAAATTCCTTGCAATAGCTGGTTGACAAAGGTTTTTCTTAAATTGTTCAACAATTTGCTCACACATTTGTTGACAAAGTGGTGACCCTCGCCCCATCCTTGTTTGTGAATGACTGAGCATTTCATGGAATCTACTTTTATACCCAATCATGGCACCCACCTGTTCCCAATTTGCCTGTTTACCTGTGGGATGTTCCAAATAAGTGTTTGATGAGCATTCCTCAACTTTATCAGTATTTATTGCTACCTTTCCCAACTTCTTTGTCACATGTTGCTGGCATCAAATTCTAAAGTTAATGATTATTTACAAAAAAAAGTTTATCAGTTTGAACATCAAATATGTTGTTTTTGTAGCATATTCAGCTGAATATGGGTTGAAAATGATTTGCCAATCATTGTATTCCGTTTATATTTACATCTAACCAGTGACGTGCGGTGAGGTTCATGGCTGGTGAGGCACTGACTTCATCACAGTCAGATTTACAAACATATGAACCCTAAAGAGTATCTTATTCACCATTTGATTGGCAGCAGTTAACGGGTTATGTTTAAAAGCTCATACCAGCATTCTTCCCTGCTTGGCACTCAGCATCAAGGGTTGGAATTGGGAGTTTAATCACCAAAAATTATTCCCGGGCGCAGTGCCGCTGCTGCCCACTGCTCCCCTCACCTCCCAGGGGGTGATCAAGGGATGGGTCAAATGCAGAGGACAAATTTCACCACACCTAGTGTGTGTGTGACAATCATTGGTACTTTAACTTAACTTTAACTTTACACATACAAACTGTAGCACACAAAAAAGCATATTTAATAAAAAAAAATGTTATTATGGTCTTACCTTTACTTATAAATGAAGTCCATGCCGCGCTGTTGTGCTGGATTAATGCACCCCCGTCGTAGAATGCACCCCCTGACGGGAGTGTTGTATCAACTAAAGCCCACACTTAAACTTTCCATGTGCAAGATTGAATCTATTTAAAAAAGTTATTTAATAAGAAGCCAAAAAGTGCAAAAACAATAATGTTCGTGTTGGAGGAGTTGTGAATGAATGAAATATGAAATCCGTGCTGCAGTCTGCAGGTGTACCTAATGTTGTGGCCCTGCGGTCATTCACAACTCCTCCAACACGAACATTATTGTTTTTGCACTTTTTGGCTTCTTATTAAATAACTTTTTTAAATAGTGTAACCGAGGGTTTATAAATGTTGCATATAGATTAAGATTAAGATTAAAGTACCAATGATTGTCACATATACTGTATGAAACTACAAAATAATAAACACGGAGGCTCCAGTTTACACGAGGACCACTTTATTTACCTTCTTTCAAAAACCTCCGCTCCACTCCAACGTGTCATCACTTCCGCTCTTAGCGCCTTCAAAATAAGAGCGCAAGGCATATACTGTATAACAGCGTGTAACAGGAATTAACATCACAAAGAGGAAAGCCCATAAAAATAGGTTACAACAGATTCAATCTTGCACGTGGAAAGTTTAAGTGTGGGCTTTAGTTGATATAACATGGACCCCCGCCCCCCGTTTTCTACGGCGGGGGTGCACCGGCACAAGGAGGCGGGCCACTGCGAGGCGAGCCTCAGCCAGTGTGTCTTCGCAGCAGTTTTATGATCACTCAGCACAAGAAATACGTTACACACATACAGTTGTTGACAAAATACACTGTACATTATATACCTCAGCTAACTAAACTATGGAAATGAATAATATAGTTCATATAGCAATACGGTCTCACTGCACAGCAGGCGAGCAGTTAGCCGAGTCCGCAATCCATGTTGAGGCACAATGCAGTGACGTGCCTCAACTGGCTGCTGATCACCGCACCGTCTCTTCTCAGTATTTGAACGGCAAATGTGAAAATTCAGCGATTTTGAATAAAAATAATCTAAAACTGATGAAGTTGAATGGAAAATAACTTTATAGTATAATCACTGGATACATATAACAATTTAATAATTTTTTTTTCTTTTTACATTTTTTTTCTTTCCATGATGGCAGGTGAGGCCCTTACTCGATAAGACTTCCTTAATTAAGATTTGTATATCTAGAAATGAGCAGGACTTTTAAGATAAAATAAGTATTTTATTCTGAAAATAAGCATTATTGAACGTGCAATTCCTAAATCAAGCATCTGACAGCGGATGTTGCAGAATCTTTAAACAATATTTTCTATGCGGGGAAAACCAAAATATCTTATTTGAATAGTTATGTTCTCAATGTTAAAATGTTTAAACTAGAACAAACAAAATACAATTATTCATGCTAAAATTATGTTTATGATCAATTTCAATGACTAAAAATAAGTAAGTTGCTTTTAAAACTAGGGACATTTTCATAAATACAATTTTAAGTCTTGGCAAGTGGCAAATCCTTTGCAGTGCACATAATGTAGACATTATGCAAATTGGCAGCCACGCTTCCGTCAGTCTACCCCGAGGCAGCTGTGGCTACGAAAGTAGCTTACCACCACCAGGTGTGAATGAATGATGGGTTTTTAACATGTAAAGCGACTTTGGGTACTTAGAAAAGCGCTATATAAATCTCAGGTATTATTATTATTATTATATAATATGCAGTATTTATAGATTCCTTTAATGCCATGCAAAATTACTCAGATAGTTTTGTCTCACTACCAGGAGTCTATCAAAACACATGTATTCATACTGTATTCGGCTCGCAACGGTACCAAGCTGTACTGAATAAAAAGTTCCATACCGATATCCCACCTGGTACACATTTCAAGTGAGAGACAGGAAGTGTACATTCAGAATTGTGATGCACCTCTTCTAGTCATGGACTACATTTTCGACTATGCTGTATTTTTTATGTGACAATTTTATGCAAGTGCATTTTCTAGCTTCATTTCAAAAATAATTAAACAAAAAATCAAACTGTTTTAAATTTTGCATTTGGTTCCCCTATGGCCTTAAAACCGAGGTATGCAATGAAGCCATACAATTACACCACTACACCATACCAATCTACAGTATGTTGAGAATGCAATGTAGATGTGCCCACCTGCACATCTACAAGCAAGTTCTCCCACACTTGACCATGAGATAAGACTTGTGTACATGCAAGCGCACAGACCTACTTTGACCTCCTGATGTGATAAGGAGCCTACCTCACACCAGCATGGTGTGTAAATATCAGACCATGGCAGCTCAGTACACACTGCCCATTCTGCAAAGCAGACAGGAAGTGATTACCATTATTTCACAGTTTATTGATCTTTGCCGTACGAGAGTTCCATGATTCAAGTTGCACAAACCTGACACACATAAGTATAAACATACATGGCCATAACACACTCAGGGAAAAAGAAAATGGTACAGAATGTGCACTTATTGCACTGTGTGTACTGCAGTCAGGCACCTCCCAAAGCTGTGAGAGTAAACATCTCTCACCTACAATTATACAGCCATTCTCTCTTTCACACCATTTCTCACTCATCCCAGGCAACACATGACCTATATTCTCTACCCAGCAAAGAGTAAAAGAGGGAGTGAGAAAAGATGGAGGTGATGTCTGGAGGAAAACATGCAAGGTGAAAAAAAATGAAATTTTACATGATCACGAGAAGAGCAGTCAAGGTACTGATAGGGTGAGAAGATATGAAATTGGACGGTCGGAGTCAGAATAAGGAAATAATTTTATGAAGGGTAGACCTCTCACCTGCCACATAGCTCCACACCTGCAGTATCAGTATCAGACCTTGTCTGTCTTCATTGCAGTGCAGACCAAATGTGTGAAAAAAGAGGGGAGGGAACCAAAACGACATGGGTGGGAAATGGGTGGAGGTGTTGACAGAAGTTGTTGAGGGGCGTGGGAAAGTGTAGAAACAACGTTATATCTTTGCTTTCATTCACGGATCTACCATGGCAGCACAATATTTGGGAGTGTGTCCGCGGGAAATTGTTTTTTTGTTCATCCAGAAGAACATTTGTGAGGTCAGACTCATATATGTCTTTAAATGGGTCGAAGTCAAGGCGCTCAAGTTCTTCCACACCAAACCCAACCAACCATGCCTTTGTGAACCTAATTGCTTTGTGCACTGGGTCAGACTGGAACAGAAAATGCCTTTCGACGTAGACTCACCTAAATAATCATAAGGATGACGAAGAAATGAGATTCGAAGGCAAACTGCACTTTTGGAGAATTTTGGCCTTCATCCACAATTATTTCATGTGGGTTTTTAATAGTGAAAAACTGCCAGTAGGAGGCGGCTAGCAATGCGTATGATTGGGATTCATCTATTACACCTATGAAGTGCTATAAAAAAATCATCGAAAAATCCACCAACCAACCTTCATTTCATGTCCTGACCTGCATATTAACCAAGCTATTGCGACATTGTTATTGTAACAACTATCACTGAGGAACTCATTTTCTGGTGTCGTGACACATCACCTTGCTCACACTGCTCCTCTGACCACTACTGAGTAACAAGCTACTAGCTAGCTTGAGCTTCTAATAAAGTTGGTTGCGATCCGCCATAAAAAAAAAAGGAGAAGAAGGCTGTTGAGCTGCTTCTGCTGTATTGCCTTTGAGTTTGTAAAAGTTAATGCTAGATTATAAATGATGGATCTCAACTGTATAGTAGAAGGCTGTAGCACTAAGCCGGGAAGTTGGTCAACTTTAAAATTTTGCATGCTACCAATATCATTAGCGCTATTACTATATGGCTCTCAACAAATGGAACCCAGCATAAGACCATAGCAACATTGCAGGGAAGCATATTTATCTGAGGAGTGAGGATGATTCTGAATTTAGCAGCTCAAGGAGAGCACCACCGCTGTAAGATACAACCATCCCATCAGTCGGCATCCCAGTGAGAGCGGACATTATAAGTCACTGTTTTATATTCTTATTTGAAACATTTCGCAATAGTGCGACATGATAATGCTCCAAAGCTCTTACAAAGTCTGACATTAGCCGTAGCAAACATAGAAAGTGCTCTCTGTGTTGTTGTTGACGGAAGTAGCGTTCGTTGCTATTTGCTCTGTAAAATCATTGCACCCAAGAAAGAAATTATGGCTTAAATGCTTAAAAAATTACCAAAATATTACATGCTGTCATTGATGTGCTTGTTACTACATTACATATACTGTATACTTACAGCATGTATATAAAACAGAGTTGGAGGTTGTTTTTTTTTTAGCATGCTTTATAGGTTGAATAAATCATATCCCTATTACTTGCATTGTTAGCCTCCTCTTACCAGCATTTTTTTTTTTACTTTTAGAATGCACAGACATTATCGTTCTTGTCTCACATAGGAATTGTGGATAATGAGCAAAATTCCCCCCAAAAAGGGCAGTTCCCCTTTAAGACGGTTTCAATTCAAAAGATTATTCTCTACGTGTCGAGCCATGTCTTGATATTTATGTCAGTGGAACATGTGTGTTTCTAGAGGTAGATGTGAGTGTGTAAAGCTCTCTCAGAAAGATGAGGTTTTCCTCAAGTGCAAATAACCTCAGGAGAGACATGACCATGTTCATTCATAGATGTGTGTGTGTGTGTGCGAGTGTGTGTGCGTGTGCGTGTTATTATGAACCAGCATTCGCCAACCGGTTTAATTATAACTGAAGGACTTTCAGGCAGCAATGTCTACATTGACACACAACTCCCTGTACATGTAACAAATTCTTAAGGCATCACATTGGCTCTTGGAGATACTATCTCTATGTAATGAGTAAACTCTCAATATGTCAATGTTCAGTTCGATAACAGAAAGTAGTCTAATGCTTAAACCCTGACTGCCCCTGATGGTTCCTGGAGTAAATGAGGTAAATAATTAACAGGCTTTAAATAAGATGCCCAGGCTAATGGTCCTACATTTACACTGTCTCCTGCTCGGTCACAGAATGAAAAGTGGTGGTAATTTCCAACTAGAAGAATGTGTAGATCACTTTTAAAAAGAAAACCCTAAGGCAGGCTGGAAGCAAAGACGCAGTTTCTGTACAAGGCAGAGTGGAGGGTGCATAGAAATATGAATTACATGAAATATTCATTTGTTTATGTGGCACACTTAAAGTAATGCCTGAGTCTAGTTTGGTTCTGGCTATTAGGCACAATCCGGAAACCAATTTTAGATTTGCAGTGCACAATGACACTACAGAATAAAATGGAGGGACGACTTAGAAATTACTTAAATTAAGACAGTGGAACCTTAAAAATCAAAGAAAACCTCGGGGTTCGAGCCACTGTCCAGCATGACATCACAAAACAACTTCTGAGACTTTAGCTCTCTGAGCATCTAAGGGACTAGCATCTTTTTTTGACAGTCAACACATATTAATCTTAGGATACCGATACCACGGCACGAGGTAAAAATATTGCTCTGCACACAGCTTAGATTTCACGTCTATTTCACGTAAGTATCCTCAAAGCATGGATTTGATTGCTACTGGACTGTTCAGATTGTCTTAGAAGTCGTGTTGCCTGTCATTTGAACAGGCTTCATCAATTCATGCTCCTGCATCAGACCCTCAGACTACAGCTCCATTATCTAAGTCTGTGCGCATGAAGTAATGAGGAGAGGCAAAATGGCTTCTAAAACAATCTGAACAGTCCAGCTGTTATCAAGTCAATGTTCTGAGAATACATTGACCTTAATGAATGACAATATTCACAGGCATGTAACAGAAAGTAGTCATACTTTATTTTAGTTGTACTTATTATAATTAAACAACTTCAATTTACACTTGTATGAGAGGTACAAATGTTAAAATAAACTAAAAACATTGGCGGTATTATTGATATAGGTTCTTGGAACAAAATTATGTTGTTCGTTTCCTGTGGGAAACATTGATTTAAAAATAGAACAACTTGGACATCAGCCAGCATTACATAATGGATTGTGTTCAACTTTGAATATTAGATTGTGCTTAATGCAGTATTGAGTAATAGTCGGCGGTGTTGAACATGTACAACAATTCAACAACTTTGCATGGCCAAAAGACTCAATGTTCAGTATGTAACTTATTCTTGAATCCAGTTTTGTATTCTAAAATTAACTGTTGACGTGCATGAGGAATGTTTTGTGACTAAATCCTGCCTGCACATCCAACACATAAAATCAGCGTGCCCTCTTTCATCTAGTGCAGCCAACTGAAAGAGGGTGTAATGTGGCCCAGGGGGTTAAGCTTCTCGCTTTTCGATCACATGCACTGTCTCCTGTCAGCGGGGATCAGAGCCCATCTGAAACCCCTAGGACTTTTAGAGTCACACTTTTATTGAATCTTTCCCCATATTGTGAGATAAAATAAGATTACATCGAGCTTGTGGTTAAACAAATCCAAATGTTGCAGCATCCAATTCAATGCAGAGGTCTGTCATTGACACTATGCATGGTCTTAACACCAAAAGACAGGCTAAACTGCCCTTTGACCAAGAGCTAAAAACGTGGACAAGTTAAAAAAAAAAAAAAACATGTATTAAGGACAGATTAACTTTTACCTAAGTTACCTAATTTAACCTAACCTACCTGTAACTGCCAGCAAAGAAAGTATGACTGTTAAGATGTTACTAGAAATTTCTCTTTACAGTTAATGGTGACAATAACCATGTATACATGAGCACAAATAATCAAAATAAAGGCCCCGTGAGATTATAAATGCTCCATATAAACATGACAAACGAAAGATTCTAGTCAAATACAGTCCATTCAGAAAGAAGTCTCATTCCGAACGAGAAGGGTGGTTTATGCCGACCGTTATTCAGAACGGTGTCTTCGTGGTTGGAGTAAAATCACTTTCACTGCGCATGTTTGCTACATCAGTGTGATGTGTTTCTGCATTTCAGACTGCCAAATGTTTATCGCCGAGCAGCAAACGTGGCGGGAAGGAAGCAGAATGTGTCTGTTGCTGAACCAACTTTCTTGTTAGAAACTTTAAGAAATCTCAGGATTGTTGATAGTTCTGAACACGAATGTAAAAAAAAAAGTTGATGAAAATAATAATTGCATAAACAATGACGGCAGAAAAATAATCGTGTGGGGCACAAAAAGTGAATGAGATGATGCTAAATTTGTTGTGCATGTAAACATAGCTAATTACTGGATTATTTTAATTTCAATTTGTTTGCTATTAGAAAAAAAAATCAATTAAAATAATAATTTGATGTCACCTAGAGCCTTGGAATGGAGTATGTACCACTGTAACACACTCCACAAACATGGCACATGTTCTGCACTGAGAACATTATGTCAGGGTTTTCCACACCAAGTCACTCACCCATGCCTGGCTATACTGGTCAACATGTAAAAATAAGGGACATTTCCTGGAAAATAAGAGCGACAAACAATCTTTTTAAAAGAGTAAGTCAAAAAAGTCAGTTTCTCCTATTTACACAAAAATATTCTGAAAATAAAAGTGAAATAAAATAGCTACCTTTACTTCTAGCAAAAGGAAAAGTGAGGTTTGACCATTCAATACAATCAAGCAAAAGCTTACAGGCAGCCTAAGAAAGCACATGACTGTGGAAAAAAGACTACTTAAAACAGTCTGGTGCAATTCATGTGAGAGGAGCTTGCAGGTGGCTGGGTTCCTCTTATCGACCCATTGCCTGAGTACAAAAAGACCACATGGTGGTTGGCAGGCACTGCGAAAATTAGTGCGTAAGTATGCTTGTGCTCAGTCAAGTGTCTGAGGCAAGAACCTGGGCTCATTTGGATTTTCCCTGAAGTTAAATGTAAGCAATCCTACAAAGAACATGCTGAAAGTGTTGTACTGTATATCAGCTGTTCAGTGTTAGTCATAGTCTGGCACCCCAGGGTTCAGTGTGGATATGTTTTATTACGACCAAGTGAAAACAAAACATGCTTTTTTTCAACTACACAGCTCACAAACGTTTCAACATTGGAGCAAGACACAATTAATCGACAAACCATCTGCTGAATAAGTAAATTTGGTTTCTGAATTCAATTATGATAAATGGTACTGTAAGTGGTCACTGCAGGCCAAAATCATTCAGTCATCAAATTAGGTTACGTTGTGTTATGTCTGTCTGCAAGACAAGAACTGTGCCGTTTTTAGATGTAACTCACTAACTGTTGCCAGATGCAGTTTGATATATTTGCATGTTCCAACGCTGAGTGGGTGAAAGTGTGAAACGAACACAAAATCTGTTTCTACTGGCAACTCTAAAAGTTCACACACACCATAATTTCAGATGGTGTGACTGAAAATCATAAATATTCTATTATTTTGCTACTTGTGGAGCCACAGTTCTGATTCTTTAAATTGTGTGAAGATTTGCAAGTTGGACTCAGGCCAATGTAGTGATAGTCCACCCATCCAGGAATTTGCGGCAATTCACGTTTCTGCAATTTTATCCAATCACCGCAATTATTTTCGACTTGCATAAATTACTACCTCCCTGCTAACAACTCGGGCAAAGAAAGCGTGCGCTGCAAAGTCATTGTTTCTTTTCCCCCTTTGGTACTTTGTATGTTTTTTTTAGAGATGTACTGGTATAAAAATGTTGTATTATGGTTATTGTGACCAAAATGATCATGTTTTTTATTGTTATTACAGTATTGTTGAATGTGCTCAAAAAGTAGTTATACACACTGAAATCTTTTAGCACAGCATTAATAGAAAAAAATAGACAAACAATATACTTTCCTTAGCAGAGGAAACATTTAATTCTGTTTTGGCTTCTAAGCGCCATATTATTCTTATGTGAATTCTTAAATATGTTTATCGTCCACTCAGAGAGACACAACTCATTGTTACACACATGCAGGAGTTGCATAATTTCCAGGAGGGTGCGCGTCTTGCAGAACACCGGCTCGAATTTTGTCTATTCACAGTGCGAACCCGCTTGTAAAATACCAATCCTCACCACTATGGCGGTAAATAAACTAAGTTTCTCCCAAGTGTTATTATCACTAAAGAACTACAGGAAAAGGAATGGCTAAGCATAATTTTCTTGTTCTTATTATTACAATATGTATTTTTGGGTTATTGTTTACAAACTCAGGGAGTAAGTCTATGACCTTACTTTGGCTAAGCGGAAGAAGATGGATGGATCTGATTTACAGCAATACTCGCAGTCTTAAATTTAATAAGATGAGATAGGCTCCAGCAACCCCCCGTGACCCCGAAAGGGATAAGCGGTAGAAAATGAGTGGATGGATGCTTTATACAAATGTGTTAATGTGTTAACTTGAGTTACTTGGTGTAACACATTTTTAATTCTATAATCTATTGTCATAGTATCCAATCGGGACTCGAAAACAGATCCGATCTGAGGCCAAAAAAATGGGATCCGGGTTGTGGGTCAAAAATGTTGATCTAGTTATCTAGTTATTACATTTGTCAAAATAGGCGTTCTTGTTTGTCTGCGTCTCAGATAATGTGTGAGTGTACTGTGCATGTGCTTGTGCGTGTCTGTGCACGGGAGATATTTAATGTAAGAGTTTAAAAATCATTAACCTGCATTGTTAAAATGTTTTAAGCCAAACATATTTGTCATAGAAATAGCTTTCACATAACATTCATTACAAATTAGTAACATAATACACAGATGGAATGCAGTTGAAAAAAAATAAAGACACAGAAATTGCAAAAAAAAAATAAAAAATGCTGCTGTGAATTCAGGCATAGTTGGGCTAAGAAAACATATGAAATCCTGGAGGACTGGATAGTAAAGCAATTAACATTTACAATTAACACCAGTACATAAAATGATCATTTGGTTTACCCACTAAGAATGCCAAGGAAGGATGTGAAGAGACTTTATTTTCCACCCTATTCCCATTTGGTCAAAATGCTACTAAATTGTTGCCTGCAGAATAAAAACAAGCAAAGACAGAGGAGGATGTAAATATTTAAAAAATGCTCCCAACAATCTTAACTTCCTCTTCTTTCACTTTGTTTTGCACTGCTTCCAGGCGCATCACATATGCACACTTTTGAAAAATAACTTCCTGAATGCATAACTCTTTTAGGAAGTTTTGGCGAGGGCAAGCATCATCCAATCTTCTGTCTTGACGAGAATTTCTACTGGTACGTGTATATATGAGTACCGTAGCAGGGTTACAAGTGAGATATTAGCAGGGCCGGGCCGTCGTATAAACACTCTATGCGATTGTTTAGGTACAATACCAATAGGGGGGGTTACATGATCATGGCTTGGACTTTTTTTTACTTGAATTTAGATACGTCAGTAGTAAAATATGATGTTGTAAACGTTTAGATCAAATAGATTTTGCCGTTAAAGATCAATAATAAAGCTGTTTGGAACAAATAAGAATGTGTAACACTTCCTGCAGCCCCTTTCAAAAACGCTATATGGTTAATTTTTCCTGGTAGTGGCAAACCCAGCATGGGGCATTTCACTGTTTAGTCAACACAGACCTCATAATGTCATCAACCAATAGGTAAGAAAAGTTGGTTTTACATAGTATTGCGACACAAAACGCATGTAAAACGTCTTCTAAGAGGTGCCATTTTGAGATCCTTATGCACACACCATAATAATATCCGTATGTTGAAGCACAGTACATCTGACTACGGTAGCCGTAATGTTCTGCATTCCATCATGCGGTGTGGCTTATTAGCTTACCAAAGTCGTACTAAAACATTTTGACACATTTTAGAGCGCCGTGTGTAATGTTCTATATTCTCAATGAAACATCAAAGTTTTTGTTTCGCTTGCTTAGGGGTAGTTGCTTGCGTCATTTATTTAACAGACATCAACTTGCAGTCCACACATATCTCTGGTGTGATTGCCATCTACTGGTCACACTTATCATTACACCATGTACCAAATAAAATTGCTTCGAGGTCGTTAAGCACAGCCTATAATTAGTACCGTATTTTTCGGAGTAGAAGTCGCTTCGGAGTATAAGTCGCACCGGCCGAAAATGCATAATAAAGAAGGAAAAAAACATATGTAAGTCGCACTGGAGTATAAGTCGCATTTTTTGGGGAAATTTATTTGATAAAACCCAACACCAAGAATAGACATTTGAAAGGCAATTTGAAATAAATAAAGAATAGTGAACAACAGGCTGAGTAAGTGTACGTTATATGACGCATAAATAACCAACTGAGAACGTGCCTGGTGTGTTAACACAACATATTATGGTAAGAGTCATTCAAATAAGTATAACATATAGAACATGCTATACGTTTACCAAACAATCTGTCACTCCTAATCGCTAAATCCCATGAAATCTTATACGTCTAGTCTCTTACGTGAATGAGCTAAATAATGTTATTTGATATTTTACGGTAATGTGTTAATTTCACACATAAGTCGCTCCTGAGTATAAGTCGCACCCCCAAACTATGAAAAAAACTGCGACTTATAGTCCGAAAAATACAGTATGTACATTAGGCGCCCTGTCAATTCTTGAGAAAATGAAAGGATTTTAAGTGTGCCTTATAGTCCGAAAAATATGGTAAATAAGATTTCCACAAACCAGCACTTGGCAAATGACCATTTAAAAAAAAAAGTCCTTTTAAATAATTGTTGTATATAAGTCAGTTGATAACACAGTGTAACCAGAGTGATGGATGAAAAAAAGCTATTTCAAGAGTTTTTACTACATGTCCATCACTAACATGGCTTTAGAAGGAAAACAGCAAATTAAACTATGACTAAGATTTTCCACCACGTGCATGTTTTGTGTGTGTGTGTGTGCGTGTGTGTGTGTGAGTGAGTCTGGGCCAGGACTGGCAGACATCCTGAGGAAGGCCAGTTGCTGATAAGGGCTTCAGGGAGGGAAAAGGCTGTTTAAACATTGAAATAGAAGCCCCCTGAACTGAACACCGAACACACTTCACTGCTCAGGTGGAAATGACCTGAACCTTTGCGAATGCATGCATGTGCGTGTGCGTCAGGGGCAACCAAAGGCAACGTTCACACCAACTTGAACCCTGCGAGGAAATAAGCATTCTTCTCATGCATGCAATGCAATGACGCAGGGCAGGTGACACTTGAACCAAGCTTTTTCTGGTTCATTTCCTTAGTGACATGTTTACATTAAGGGAATACATTATTTTGGTATGAGCTGGTATAGCTAAACCAACTCTAGTTAGTTGGATGAATTTGAGAGATGTGACCTTGACTCTACTAAAGTATTTTGGGATGAAATTGAATGGAAACTGTGAGATCTATTGTCCAATATTAATGATATAATTAATTTCCATATACAAAAATCCAAAAAGACTGGAAGCTGTGACAGCTCTAAAGTGATGGAAGCTGTGACAGCTCTAAAGTGATGGGACCAACTCTTTAATTTCCTCCATATGTATTTATTAAGGGAATCATGTAAGGATACAATTGTAATAATTATAATTATTATTATTAAGTAATTAGATTTCTGGACAACCAAGGCGTTTTACACCGAAAAACCCATTGTTCATCTACTCCATAGTCACATACTGCTGGTGATAAGTAGGGGTGGGTATCGAAAACCAGTTCTTGTTAAGAACAGGTTGCCAGTGTTTCGATTATATGCAATTCTCCCACTTTCTGATTTTTCACTGTTAACACAGTTGGTTGTTTTTTTTTGTGTTTTTTTTAACAGAGCCATTCCGAGGGACCTGTTTAAGTTGAACTGTGTCCCTTCTGAAGAAGAGTAGTCTTTAGAGTCTAAAGTTTAGACAGAATATCCCATTATATAATTCCTTATGAAGTAAAGTGCATTTAAAAATAAATATAATACACACAAATGTTATCACATTGTGAGGGCATCACACTCGCGACTGGCACTATGACATCAGCGAATCGATAAATGAGCTACCTTTTATCATATAAAGTAGTATTATCTAAATAATATATCCTTAAGGACATCAAGTTTTTTTTAAATGTGTTGTTAAAGAGGAACTGAATCTTTTTTTGGAATTTTACCTGTCATTCACAATCCTTATGTAAGACCAGAACTCAAGTGTCTTTTTTTATAGATTCTAAGTTGTAATATACAGCGAGGTGGCTAACAATGTGATGAAAGTCCTCTATTGCGCCCAAAAAGCACTTTGAAAAAACATCCAAAAACCGCCAACAACACTCCCATTTATATGCCGTGACCTGCATATTAACCAAGTATTAGCGATATTGTTATTACAAGTGCTAATGCAGAGGAACTACTTTTAGCGGCACTGTGAGCAGCTATAGACTTACTGAGCCGGTGAGCTGCTGCATCAGCTCCGAGTTGGTAAAAGTTTGTGCTGGATTATAAATCATTTCCCACACTTGTGTAGTAGAAGATTGTGGCTATAAACCGAGAAGTTGGTCAACTTTGACATTCAACTTAGACACAGAGATAGTGAGAAAGACATGAAATGGCGCTCGTTTGCGGCCACTTTTTTTTTTTTTACCTGCGTGAGGATTGTGCATTGTACAGTAAGTAATTGTTTTATTATGTTTGTAGTTTGTATTTCTTCTTTAGCACTTTGCAATAGTGCTACCTGATGGATCTACTTTTCCACTCAGCTTCTAAATCTTGTAGCCTGTCCTCCTTATATTCAGGCTCAAAAATATAAGGTTCTGGATTATCATGTGTCCCAAAATAGTCGTTGTTGGCTCTCATGAGGTCTGCAATAATTAGTAGTTATTGTATTTTGTTGAAGGAAATAGGAAATAGCCGCCGTATGCTTAAATTGACCAAAATATGTAAATATTACATGTTATTATGAACGTTCATGTAATTACATTACACATATACTTACAGCGTGATTATAAAATGTTGATGGAGGTTTTGGGATGTTTTTTAGAGCACTTTATAGGCGGAATAGATTGTATCCATTGTTATTTGACTCTTGCTAGTGTTTTTTTACGAGTTAGAATGCATAAAAAAGAAAACCATATGTGTTCTTGTCTCTAATAAGGATTGTGCATGATAGACAAAATAAAAAGAAAAAAAGTGCAGCTCCCCTTTTAAAGATCATGGTTATGACACGCTTACATAACATCATAATAAATGGTAATGTTGTTGTTAAATAGGTTGTAGGATAAAACATGTATATTACAAAATGCACTAATATTGATTCATTTTTCCAAAAGACTCTTACTTCTTCAGAAGGGACACATAAAATGTTGTCTCAGATTGTCTCTGACCAGGAGACAATAGGCGTTTAACATGACCAATCAAAAAGGAGGAGGGGAGTTGCTGTGAACAGTAAGTATGTGTATACATTGTTGCTGACTGGAGAAATCAAATTATTATTATTATTATTACTTATGACTGGTTTATTTACTTCATTCTCATTTTGTTCATTTATAGTTTGATTTTATTTTGTGTTGAAAATAAAAATAAAGACATTTAAAAATATATTTTTTAAGACATTTTTTCTTGCGGCCCAACCTCACCCAGACTCTGCATCCAGTGGCCCCCAGGTAAATTGAGTTTGAGACCCCTGACTAAGAGAATCGCTAAACAACCAAATCGTTAAGCAGAATAAAAAAATAAAAATCTGTAGACTGACGGAAACCTGCCTGTCGCTACATGAGCGGTACCGGAAGACTTGATCGGTCCACAACTCATTCAACGACAGTCATACGGCAGTTAGGTTTGTGCACGTTGTCACTTTTACCAAGGTTTTATTTGTAGCGACAGTGCCTGCCAACTTGGGCCAACAGCCTCTCCAACCACCGACAGACATTAATTGTACTCGGACCCATTAACTCCCTGCTTGGCACTCAGCATCAAGGGTTGGAATTGGGGGTTGAATCACCAAAATGATTCCCGAGTGCGGCCACCGCTGCTGCTCACTGCTCCCCTCACCTCCCAGGGGGGTGGAACAAGGGGATGGGTCAAATGCAGAGGGTAATTTCACCACACCTAGTGTGTGTGTGTGACTATTAGTGGTACTTTAACTTTAATTTATACAGAGAGTGAGAGCTGCATTGGAGGCAAGGTGGGTGAAGTGTCACAGCAGTGACCAGGATGGAGGAAACGGTTTGAACCACCAACCCTCCTGTTTCTGGATGACCTGCTCCACCTCCTCAAGCCACTTCCACCCCCAGTTATCGTGAATAGTGACCATAATCTACGTCTTTTCACTCCATATTTCAAGTTAACAGCCCGATGACGGCCCTGTTGGTGTAATGGCCAAGTGTCTTTTGTCCATAGTATGTAAATGGTAAATGGGTTATACTTGTATAGCGCTTTTCTACCTTCAAGGTACTCAAAGCGCTTTGACAGTATTTCCACATTCACCCATTCACACACACATTCACACACTGATGGCGGGAGCTGCCATGCAAGGCCCTAACCACGACCCATCAGGAGCAAGGGTGAAGTGTCTTGCTCAAGGACACAACGGACGTGACGAAGATGGTAGAATGTGGGGATTGAACTAGGAACCCTCGGGTTGCTGGCACGGCCACTCTCCCAACCGCGCCACACCGTCCCCATGTGGCGGCTTACAATGGGGTAAAATACAAAACAATGGCTCCTATTGCAGAGAACAGAAGAGAATGCACATAAAAGGCACATAATCTCAGTTCCTGCATCCACTTCTCCCAGACATTCAGACTTGTCCAGATGTTTTCCTTTTTACTGTATATGGTAAAAACGTCTCAGTTCTCTGGTTTCTCCAGCCTTGTGTACTTTAGTCGGGACAACTAAAAAAATACTGCCATTTGGATAGAGATGTATCTGGCTGCACATCGTCTCTGCCACACATTAGTAATTAAACGTACAATAGTAACTACAATCTTTAATCTTGTTAACATAACATTTGTAAGTGGTCACAATAGCAACTCTGTTACAAAAATCTGTTTTGTGGTCAGAAATAATCATGTTGTTGTTGTTTTTTTGCTATAATAATTATTAGTGATATCATAGCCACATTTGAAGCCTGTGTAGGCTCTCACTCACAAAGGTTGACTGAGTTCAACCATACAGGAAGAAGCTGTCTGTGTGGAACAGAACAGACCAGAGCCACAATCAAGTTATTGTTCAGCCATGCACTTAATCATACTAAAATGTAGTTTTTGTTTTTTTCATGTAAATATTTCATGTCAAAAATTAGTATATCTGTACAATTTTAAGTTAATGAGTATTATTTCATAAAACCAAACAGAGAGAGGAAGAGGGGGGTTACATTTTGCAATGCATTCTGCTGAAAATGATGGAAAGTGTCACTCTACATAGCAACTTAAGCTGTGGTCAAAGTTGGAATTGCCACAAAAATATTTTAGGAATTCAACACTGTACTGCGATCTGGCGGCTCAAGTGGATAGTGAAGGCCCCAAATTTGTCATGTTTCATGTGTCAGGTAGACCGCGACAAATGGGGCTATACAGTATGAGTCCCCTCCCCACTGTAGTCTGAGAAACTTGGGGTCCAATTTTTCATCAGAAAATGTGTTGGTTTGTGACTTTGTCTCAATATTTCAGACACATTTCAACTTTGTAAAAACCGGAGAGGGAGTTTGAAGTTTAAAAGGCTGTAAATGTGATCAGAAATATTTGATAAAATGCTACTAGGAGAAGACCGCGCATAACCAGATTTGTACCATAGCTGCAGAGTGTAAACATACATTATCATAGATCATGGCCTGATATAATCAAATACAGATTGTTATTGATGCTCATACAAAACAGAGCATACTGTATTTATCAGGCCCATTGGGAATATTTAATTAGTGTTGGAGTTTTAAAAGTAAATAGGCTTTCGCCTGGTAAATAAACAATCTTTTGTGGGAATTTTTTGTTTGGTCCGCAGCCAACAACATGCAAACAAAACAATGCTTTAGTCTCTTTTGCTCATTCCTACTCAGGGTTTTTAGGTGAGTTGAGGAAAGAGAGCAAACATTCACAAAAAGAAAAGAAGAAAACCCTGCAGTCGACGTCAGCTCGAGCGACGGCTGAGCTTCTGTCGTCATGTTCTCAAAAATAAAGACGCCCCATCTCTTTTCGTTTGTCACACTTGGGTGTTTATCTTCCTTGAGATTTCTGGATTTCCTACCTTGAAAAGCTCAAGTGTCAGACTAATCTGAAAGATGAAGTGCAAGGAAAGAGGTTTGTTTGTTGGCATTATAGTGCAACAGCTGCCTGCAGCAATGAAGCAAAGATTCATCTCTCTCCACCTGTATTTATCTCTATTCTTTTGTCCTCCTCCTCCGTTTTCTATTCCTCCACACTGGGAACACCAAACACAGCCGAGCCTTGCAGGCAGGCTGTCTGCTTAAGGAGCAGCAACATAATATTGGACTGGCATGAGGAACAAGAGCCACCAAGCTTCCTTCAGTAGGCCAACTAAATATTCAAAGTTTGAGTGATAAAGAAAGAAAAATAGCCTTCAGAAGCACCGTCATTAGCAGTTCTATTAGAATAAAATCCAGCATTAAAGATAAATAAAAAAAAGTCGAATTTAAAAAAGGGTGTATTTTCTTCAGAGGACAGCGTTGAAGTCAGACTTTCTGTTGACAACCTCATACATGAAACCCATTTAACTAGCTGCCCGGGGGCCAAATCCAGCCTGGGAATGACACCATACGAGCTCCCGAGTTCAGTTCAAAACTTGGGAGAAAAACATTTTTGCAGCAAATTTGTAGAAAACACTAGAGTGCTCCTGTTGTATTGAGGGACTTAGACCACTGTAAACACATTAGCAGATTATTGCATTGGCATTTTAACTTTGCTTGAAAACATAGAACACCGGTGTCCTAAATTGTGATCTAGATAACTGAGGCATTCCTCAAGGCACCCCTTTAATTCCTCTCCTTTTTGGCAGTTACATTTGTTTTTTCGTAATGGGATTTATGCAAGTAAGATGTTGCTGTAGCTTGTTTACTTCAGATGCAGTCAGTATTCATTAGTTCAACTTCTTTCATTATACTTGTAACGTTTCTCTAGGTTCCATTTGAGGTCCTCTTTTTTTCATCATTTGGGCTATTAAAAAACCTCAGATTTTGAAAAACACGAGTCCTAATCTTGACTAGCTTTTTTGCAGAAGGTCCCTAAAAAACAGTCTGCTCCTGTAACTGACAAAATAAATAGACCATAATCAATTGTCTACTGTAGAGGATGCTGGTTCCCTGGAATGTACAGAATAAGACTAATGGTGACGGGAGAAGTCCGGCCTCCTGGTCTTTAGCTGTCTCGAAATGTGGCCCCCCAAAACAATTTAGCTAAATATCCCTGCCATGCATCAAGAACTTAATTGCTGCCACTTACCCCGTTTGATTACCATGCAGAACCAGGTGCTAAAATCAAGCCTTCTTCAGCTCAGCCATCAGCTCTCACAGTCTATGCCCTTTGCAGTAACCCCACTTAAATCCAGTTGATTCTTTGAATACAACCTCTATTCTTTTTGACTTCACCTTCTCTGTTCACCAGACCTTGTATTACCAGATTCTGTTCTGTAAACCTCCTTCGAACCGATCTTCCCCCCTGCTACACCCCGTCTAGTAGACTGAATAGGATATTACAAAATGGAGCAAGGACTTCTGAACTTTTATCAGTCACTACTCTCTGTCCAAACTGTGGTTCCCTTGCATGGGTGCCACATAACTGACTCAAAGCAATCCATCATCAAGATGTGGGGACTGTGGTACTTACGTAACAGGATAATGACTCTCTTTTAAAGTCATGCTCTTAAGAAAAGCATTCATACTGTTGTGTGTGTGGTCACATTTAAACTGATAAAAATAGCCTGAAAGAACCCCCCCTTAAGACGTGGTTTCCACGTATCCGATTTGCAGAGGTGTAAACATGTCTCTTCACAGCAACTTCTACTTTAGAAGAAGAAAAAGCCCATTTTACAAGTGGAAAAAATACCACACAAATACAGTAGTTTTACTCAACAGAGCAGTGGTGCCGCTGGAAAGCTGACAGCGGGGATAAACGCCAAGGAATTATGCATGAACAGAAAATCTGGAGCACTTCCACTTTGTCCATTCTACCAATATGTGACTTCAGCACAATTGCCTCAGTCCTGTAAGTGGTCCATATCCTTAAACTGTGTTGTTTTCTGGTGTTACACAGCCTTTGATTACAGAGAGAAGATGTTAATGATGATGAGAATGTCAGTGGTAGAATACAAAAGCAGTGAAAATGAGTCTCGTTGAGGTGAAAGGAGCTTGAAAAGCGGCAGGAAGGATAAATTACAGGCAGACAAGGACATTTTGAATATTGGACTACAGCTTGATAGCTATTCAATGTCAATACTTTTTGCTGGTGCTTGTGCTATACTTAGCCCCTATAGGATTTTGTAAACTTTAATTGTGATTGTTGCAGTTGAAAGGGGTCAGAGTATGATTTATTATACATTTAAAATACTTCCATGTGCTCCACATAACATGTAATGCTGGTTCTTTGTCAATATTTTGCATAAATTATGTTTTACACAACGTCGTTCAACCGCTATTCACGTGGGTTCACTTCGACTAAGACTTCTCCCCATCAGCCATGTTGTAGTTTTTAATGCTTCCATATCGGTTCTACTGGCTACTAAGTTAGAACTATACGCTACTTTGTATTAAAAATGGCAACAGCGGAGGATGCACGTGCATGTAGGAGCCAGCCTGCCCCACAACAAGAGGATAGAGAAGAAGAAAAAATACCTTATTGACTATAATGTCGGGCTACAATGGTGGACTCGTGCAAAGCTCTTCAGGTAAATCTCTACCATATATGAAGATATTTGCTAACGTCAGCAATGGCCTATAGGTCAAATTCCAAATGGCTCCTTTGGAGGAAGTATGAAGGAAGGACAAGATTGTTTTATAAATATCTTCGCCATGTCTCCATTGTTTGATTCCAAATTTTTTGGACTTATGTGTTATGATCCGCTGCCCGGATCATGTTCTGTTGGTTTTTGGACTCCCTCAGTTCCTGTTTTTGTGCACCCCTGGGTTTGTTTTCTGTTTTCATGGGTGCTTATTGTTTTCACCTGTCTCTGATTGGTGTTCGGGACGCTCACCTGTTTTCCAAGCACTAATCAGAGCACTATTTATTCCAGCCTTTTCCGGTCAGTCAGGCTGGCTTCCTACTGTGACGACCGGGTCGCATGATGATGCGGGGTTCGTTCTCCCAGGATGCAGACGGACTTCGGACACAGCGTGCAGGTAGGAAATGATTTATTTCTAAAAAAAACAGGAACTGAGGGAGTCCAAAAACCAACAGAATATGATCCGGGCAGCGGATCATAACATTATGCAGATCCCTAATACACAAAAACGGTACAAATATGTAAGAAAAGTTGGTTTTACATAATATGTCCCCTTTAATATTCATGATTTCTGGGCAGCTTTTTAAAAGAAGTTTTCTGCAAAAATTGTGATTCTTTGAGGTTTTTATTTTTTCAGTTTGTTGTTTTTGGAATTTTTTTTATCAATGTTTTGACTGTCTTTTGTAACAGTAACCCCAAAAAGCACAGCATTTCAACAAATATACAGTAACAATACTATAAGCTTTAGAGATGTCCGATCCGAAATTGATATTGGTCAGATATCAGAAAAAAACAGGGATCGTATTGTATTATATACTTTACATTATAGCATTATATATTATAACATTGGTCTTTACACTGCCAACAAATTTGCTGGAGGTTATACATTAGAGATGGGGTAAACAATAGATTTTTAGATGCATCGCTATTTGGACATGGACGGTTATTAAACCGATTAGTAGATATCAGTAATCGATGTATTTACAAATTTGGCTGACTGCAGCGAGCTACCTAACCGAGAGATCCGACCAGCTCCTTTATTATAGGGCGCTTATGTTCCAGTTTTGCACACCCTCCATCCATCCATTTCCACCGCTTGTCCCGTTCGGGATCGCGGGGGTGCTGGAGCCTATCTCAGCTGCTTCAGGCGGAAGGCAGGGTACACCCTAGACAAGTCGCCACCTCATCACAGGGCCAACACAGATAGACAGACAACATTCACACTCACATTCACACACTAGGGCCAATTTAATGTTGCCAATCAACCTATCCCCAGGTGCATGTCTTTGGAGGTGGGAGGAAGCCGGAGTACCCGGAGGGCACCCACGCAGTCACGGGGAGAACATGCAAAGTCACATTCCCATTAATTTAGGATCTCATCCATGGCAACTTTCGATTTGTGCTTGTGAATTTGGGCACTAAGTATTTGGAGTGGTTCTTGCCAGCCGTTGCTCAGCTTTGCTGCAAAGCTAGCTATTTGATTTTCACATTGACAGCATCGTTTGTTCACCTCAGCAGTACTATAGTGAGAAAATGGTGTGATGTGGTGACTGCAGCAGTAACCATCCATCTGCTTGTCAGCGATGTGAGTAATATAAAACACACATGCTCACAGAGCAGCAGGAACAAAAAAAGGGATATGGAAGTCATATTGACTGACATTTCTTGTAGTATAGCAGGGGTCACCAACGCGGTGCCCGCGGGCACCAGGTCGCCCGTAAGGACCAGATGAGTCGCCCGCGGGCCTGTTCTAAAAAAAAAAAAAAAACCTTACCTGTGGGTAAGAAGTTATAAATAATTTTAATTCGAAAATAACGATTTTGCACATCGATAGTGGTTTTATAGATTAGTTTGAATATGGCATCCCATGGCAACGGGCAGTCAAAAAAGTCCTCCCATTTTCCATTTGTGTTGTGTGAGGCAGCCTTCAAAGATTTCTTTATTAAATAAAAATTATATATTTTTCTATTTATTTTAGTTCCTTTTTGCCAACTAGAATTTCTTATTAGAGGTTTACAAACTAATAATTTAGTAGTTCCATAATTAATTATTTGTTTCCATCTTTTCCCAATTACTCCAGTTAGTTGATAAAATGAAAAGCTTGAGCAAGCATCACCATACATAGCTCTAAATTCATCATAGTTCATAATTTTACCATTCTCATTGATAATATCATTGACAAAAATGATTCCTCTTTCAAACATATTTTTCCAAAAGAAAGGCTTTCCATCTATTACAATATTAGAGTTCATCCATATTAACTGCTGCAAAATATCGTCTCTTTTTTCTGGCACATAAAATTGAAAACACCACTATGAGTGGATTGTTTCCTTTATGAACCCCGCCATGTTTCCCAGCAGACTCTCTGGGAGGGGATCACTTGTAAAAAATGATACAATTTCTTTTGATACAGTACATGTTTTTTGTCCAACAGGACATTTGTGTACCACTCAATGTTTAAATACATCTTTGGAACAATTGATGCTTTTAAAGACAGACACATAGCTTCAAGGTTGAGAAGTTTCAGGCCCCCATATTCATACTCTTTGTACAAAACCTTTCTTTTAATCTTTTCTGGTTTGCCGTTCCAGACAAAATCAAAGGCCCTCCGCTCATAAATCTTAAAAAAGTTTTGTGATGGAGCTGGTAATGACAAAAACTAATAAATAAATTGAGGAATAATTAACGAGTTGGCAATAGACATTTTACCATACAAGGTTAGGGATTTCCCTTTCCATAATTGCATAATTTTGTCCAGTTTTCTTAGTCGATTATCATAATTTACTGAGCCTAGATCTTCCAGATTTTCTGGGACAACAACACCACGTATGTTAACTGGTCCATCTGTCCACAAAACAGGCACGAAAGGACGTTCCCTTTAGATTTCCGATGCTTAACATTTTACATGTATTATAATTAAGCTTAAGGCCAGATTGCTGTGAAAATATGTCCAAAAGATTAAGAAGGTTCCGCAAACAATGAGGAAAAATCTTATCTTTGTGAATCAGCCTTTTCTGACATGAACTTCATCAAGAACAAACACAGAACACGCCTCACTGATGCACATCTGCAAGACTCACTCAGAGTTGCAGTGTCAAGTTACACACCAGAGTACAGCACACTAGTTAACAGCATGAAATGCCAGGCTTCCCACTAACTGACAAAGAAACAGATAACAGATTTGGTGTCCAGTTCAAAGTGTGACATGATTTAAAAATTTGAGAGTTTACTTTTGTATTTTACATGACTTATTATTTGTACAAACATGGTGCAAAGTAATTCATGATTTGTTAAAAAATGTTAGTGGCTAGCTAGTTAAAATGGGATATTGTGATTTCACAAGACTGTCTTAGAAGTGATCATTTGAAAATGTTCAATTTGAAAAATGTGCACTTAGAGAAAATATAAAAATAAAGTGTTGCATATTGATATTTATCTGTTTCTATATATATTTATTGTGAGAAATCATTAAGATGATGAGTGTTTCCACAAAGATAAATATCATTAATTATTAATAATAACAGAGTTAAAGGTAAATTGAGCAAATTGGCTACTTCTGGCAATTTATTTAAATGTGTATCTAACTGGTAGCCCTTCGCATTAATCAGTACCCAAGAAGTAGCCCTTGGTTTCAAAAAGGTTGGTGACCCCTGTAGTATAGTGTAGTATTATTGGTGTGTAATATAGGCAGGCAGCCTCAGAACACATCTTGAAGTATCTTTGATGGCATGTACTCATAGCATCTGTTTGGTTGATTAAACTTGTGCATGTGATTGGTGTTTTATTAATTGCATGTATTGCTTATATCAGGTGTTCTTAAGCTTTAGACCTTAGGCCCAACTTTTCCACTACAGAGGGGCCCAAGGCCCACTCAAATATTAACATTGAATTAGTAATCTTACTCTTGATTTTGATCATATCCAATAAATAAATCTAACCTACCAACAGTTTAACCTAATAAACCTTGTCAAATGATTTGAAACCATGTGTTAATCACAAATATTATTATAAAGGCTTGGGTCAGGATGATTAAAAAAATTAATACTAATCAAATATACTGCAAAAACAGGGACTCATAAAATGTGTGTACCCTGCCTTCTGCCGATTGCAGCTGGGACTCCAGCACTCCCCCACCCCCCACCCCATCACCCAGTGTATAAAAAATTTGGTAATTTTTATGGACATAGAAAAGGCCGCACACCCAATTTCCTGCAAACATTTGATATTTTGCACACAAAGTGGCTTGATCATTTTCCAAAATCTTACTTCTCCACACTCACCAGCCACAATATTTAGAACATCTTCAGAATTACATGACATCCAATGAACAGGTTTTATCTAATGTTCTTTATCTTTACAAACTAACTTGAAGTTACGTATTGCCTCAGTGCCTTTGCTAATCAGCATACCTTGTTCACACTGCAGGTCAATTTTGATGTTTTTGCCCATTTGCGACCTGTATCGTATTTTTTCATGTCCGAGTGAACTGTGCAAACTTTTCATATCTTTCGTATGTGGCTATAAATCGGATATACAGTATATGCAATGCGTCCTCAATATGAACACTACTGCTCTCAGGTCACATTCATTTAAAAGCGATAAGCCTAATAATTATTTTAAAAAATAGAGGGTTACAAAATAAATTGTTAACAATTGAGCAGAAAACAATAATGTGCTTTAGGAACTCACGTGAAAGTTTTACCACTCCTGTCTTCGAATGCTCGTCCACAAACACGCTCATCAAGAAGACATCGAAGCAAAATATCCTGTAAAACTGCAAGAGTCAAAATACTTGTCCTCTTCCTTCTTAATCTTCTATGTGCAATAATTTGATTCAGAAAATGTTGACTTTGATTGCACAAAATACTTGAAATTGCCACAAATGCGCCAGACTGGACTCTCACTATTATGTTAGATCTACTATGGACTGGACTTTCAGAATATTATGTCAGACCCACTCGACGTCCATTGCATCCGGTCTCCCCTAGAAAGGTTGGGGGGGGCACCCACATATGCGGTCCTCTCCAAGGTTTCTCATAGTCATTCACATCGACGTCCCATTGGGGTTGTGAGTTTTTCCTTGCCCTTATGTGGGCTCTGTACCGCGGATGTCGTTGTGGCTTGTGCAGCCCTTTGAGACACTTGTGATTTAGGGCTATATAAATAAACATTGATTGATTGATTGATTGATTGAGTTTTGAAACCGACCAGAGTAGAAGCCATGTTTACTTTCGTAAACACTGCAGTGCTTGTGACGTGATGACCACATGCGGATCAGATTGCATTCACATTGGAAATAAAAAAAAATTCTGTAATGTGAACGGCCACTAAAAAGAACAGATTTGACAAAACATCTCCAATTGGACATCCCAGCCTGCAGTGGAATGTACCCTGAGTTATTGTGCGCTACTGTCTATTCCAGTAAAAATGTAATCAAATGACACCAAGCTGTTTTGCACCGCAGCTCCATCTGCCGGATCTGGAAAGCCCCGTTCAAGAGCAATGCAACATTATTTCCTCAATCTATCAATTGTCTGTATTTTTGGTAATCTGCTAACTACCTAATCAGCTAACAAAAGCAGTTAAAACATAATGTATTGCCTTGCTTTTTTCCTGCTTGGCACATAAATACTATTCATAAATTCAGTGAGAGAGGTTTTTAACGATGTATAATTTGAAGATTTGTACTGTATACCCTTGACCGAATGCCGGTTCAATGAAATATAAAGATTGCCTGACAGAAGCATTTTATTGGCGTACCTAATATTGTAGCTTCTATGCATGAAGCCCCCATGCAACTCACCTCATTCTGTCTATCACTGCCTTTCAGAAGCAGTTTACCCCAGCAGTTACCAGGTGGTATCATGGGAGTAAGGGTACTTGAGGTTGTAACTACAGAAAGCCCATACTTGCTACTTGCTACTAGACACTGCACTAAAGTGTGTAGGAAGTGGGAAATTGTATTTGGAAAAGTTTTACCGCAAAAGGAAATATTTCACAGATGGGTCTTTCATATATGTGGCTTTAATGCTGTGTTATGTTGATCAAGTTTGCTTACGTATCTATTTAGAGACTAAATGGTTATAGTCAAATATGTGCCAGGTGTTATGTTGACGTTGATTGACAACACACATTCATTTGGAGCCTATCCGAGCTCACTTTGTCGCAGAGTGGGAATTGAACCCACAGTTTGCATTCAATGTCATTGACCCTTTTGTGTCCAATGATGCAGCAACCATCATCAAAATGCCAGACAATAAGTGCAAGAATGCATTACTTTTGTGGGACTTTAGTACAAACACTTTCAAGAGATATCACTCTGTGCATTTGAAACTAATTGAGCTGTAAGGAAATTAAATGACGTTCAAGTCCTACAGTAGATAGTGGCTGTAATTGTAAGAGTTGCATCCCTACGTTTCTCACATCCAATTGTTTTGCTATTTCCAAATCCCCGTGCCATCTTTAATTTACACAGGTTATTTTGAGCTTCAAAATATCTGTTGAATATCATTTAAAAAATGGAAACTATAAAAAATAATGCTCTTGAGGACTTGGCAGTCAATAGCATCTATTTATGTGCTGGAGGTACTATTTTCTCAGATCAGAAAAATAAATGTTATTTCAGTGGAAGAAAAAACAGCACAAAACGACATTATGGTCATGGTGTTGGTTTATTTCATACACGCATACAAATACAATATGATACATCACATATTTCCAGTTTTTCATTACAGTATGTCCGAAAATGAGTAGGAAGAATCAGAGCTTATCACAATGTTATACACATTTGTTTGTACTCATCTGTAACACAACAGCGATTAAATAAATAAATTAGTAAATAAATAAATAAATAGACAAATCAATAAGTAAATACATATTAAATACATAAATAGTAAATAGTTATCAGGATACTTATTATTTGTAAACACTTGGAGTTAGAACAGTGCCTTGAGCTGGATCATATTAGTACTATGTTTGATTTATTTGCTTAATCCATTTCATAGTTTATTTCCACATACTGATACACTGAAATTCTTAAGTGTTGAAAGTGCAAACAAATATTTTAAGTAAAAATGTTCCCTAATGTTATATTTCTTCTCTTTTGTTGAAAATAATTGTTGTACATTCTTGGATAGCAGGTTATAGTTTGCTTTGTACATCATTTTAGTTGTTTACAAATTCACCAAATCATAGAAAGTCAATATTTTGATTCAATAAATAAAGGGTTTTAGTGTTCTCGATAGTCCACATTATGTATTATAACTGACTTTTTTTGTAACTCGTTTAGTAAATAAAGTATGCTTTTGTAGTTATTTCCCCATATTTCTACACAATAACCTCAGATATGGTAACACTAGCAAAAATAGTAAGTGACTTTTGGTCTAAAAATGTTTTTGCTCTATTCATTATTGACACTTTTCTTGCCACCTTATGGTTTATATATTTTATGAGATTTCCAGTTTTTGATTGATTGAGAAGTTTATTGACATCTTAAAGAATTGAATCCATGTAATGCTTTAAAAAGGCAAATGGATGGCACAAAAAGCCAAAAGGCTTGTTTCCACTGTGGTCCATAGTTCATCTTATCATCTATTACAGCAACTAAAAATATGATTTATTTTAGCCTTTCAATGTCTATGCTGTCTATTTGTATTTTTTTGTTTTTACTTTTTCTTCTACTGTTACCAAATAGCATTATTTTAGTTTTACTAAGATTCAAAGATAGTCTGTGTTTGTCAAACCATCTTTTTCATTTGTTTATTTCTTCTGTTATTTGTATAAAACGCAGTCGTGTCTTCTGCGAATAGTACTAACTCTAAGTTCTTTGTAACTTTACAAATGTCGTTTGTATAGAGATTAAACAATTTTGGTCCCATGTGTTTGCCTAACTTCTCATATTTCTTCCTGTTGGTCAAGAAACTTCTTACCCAGTTCAAGACCAACCCTCTGATTCCATACCGTTCAAAGATAGTATGGTTAATTGTGTCAAATGCTTTAGTTAGGTCCATAAACACTGAAGCTGCACACTGTTTATCACCATTGCATTAGTAATCTCTTCCATTATTGCGATTAATGCCATCGATGTTGAGATGTTTGCTCTGTATCTGTATTGGCTGTCCGCAAGTATTTCACTTTTGTTAATGAATTTGTCCAATCTGTTGTTAAACCATTTTTCAATCATTTAAGTAAGGAAACAGGTCTATAGTTGGTTTTGTTACATTGTGATCGTCACCGATCCAGGTTTCTTCAGTAATCCATACTTATATGGAAAAAATTGAATGGAAAATGTTGATCGGCATTACTTTGACGTAGTTGAGAGTTAATAATGTTTATTGTAAACGGCAGTGACAAGACATTTTGGCCTATGTATTATATATATATATATATATATATATATATATATATATATATATATATATATATATATATATATATATATATATATATATATATATAATATGCTTTATATTTAAATGTTTTATATTAACATGCTTTATAACACATTGTGCAACAATACTGCAGAAATAGGACAGTATGAAAGGTATATGTGTTAACAAAAATTTGGATAAACATATAGGCCAATACAAATGTATGACATGTTGAGTAGAGCCCTAAAGATCAACGACTGATGACATGTTGAGCTATTTAAAATTTGGGCTCTAATGTTGTCCTAATAACAGTGCTGTTCTCTCGCCATAGACAAATGAAAGATGCATGAAAGACATACTGCAATACAGAAACCAGCCTGATTTTAAAACAACTTAACTCACATCCCATGCACATGCAAACAAGTAAATAAACAACACTGTCATTTGAAAGACTATTCTTTGAACCCCTGGACGGGAGCCTGGATTATGTACTTCACAATCAATAAATCTAGGCTCTGCCCATCAGGGAAATACAGTGTGTCCAATCAGTAGATGTTATTAATCCCACAAGGGAAATTAAGGGATGTGAAGATGCCAGGGATCACTGAGCTACAACCCCAAGTACCAATGTTCCAGAACTAAGCAATATTGTACCAAACCAAGCATATCATGGTCATAAACCACCAGCTAGATGTGTCACAAGGCGACAAAGCCGAATAGTTGGACCCACAAAAATATTGATCAACAAAATGTATTGAACTAAAGGTGCACAAGACGTGGGTACAAAAGAAGCGGAACAAAAAAACAACAGTGACAAATGGTCGCTAGGACAAAGTAGCAACCCAATAAACAAGAAACGTAACAAAGCCACACTAAACTAGACTGTGAACTAGCACAATGAGAGCACATAGAAAAAAGAACTCAATGGAGTAAACGGATAACAGAATTATTATACAACACATTTTGGGGAAACAAGAACTAACAGGAACGAGCATACAAAACACAGTTGACTCTGTCCCAGGGACACCAAATAATACTACAACCCAAAACTGACTTTTGACTTTGCTTAATTAGAGTTTGGTTTTATGCATGGTGGCCTTTGTACAACCCTTTTGGTACAACCCACCAGAAGTTAAAGTGAGTATTCCTTCACCAAGGTCACTGATTAGTTGTGTCTACTTAATTCATGTGAAGTTTCCACAGGCTGTGCTCTCGACTGGAGACACAGATTTGAAGTCTTGAGTGATAGCATGAGAACACAGGGTCTACTGGGATGGAAATATAACAAGATGGAATATTGCCATATTGCAGCCTAATACTTGGAGCCTTTGCCTTAATGAAGGAATTATAAGTAGGGGGTTCATGGTGGACAATACCAGACAAATTCAGTACTTTTATAGGCACTGACCTAATTCCGTTGGTACTACTGGGCATCCATTCACGTAAAATCAAATGGTGCCATATCTTGATACCTTTATTGCTCGTGACGTCATGTCCATTTGCAGACTAAAAATCGGCTAAATCACTTGAGCAGGACTCAGAGCCAACTCAACCAAACTGCCTCCAGGTAATGTTGCAATTTTCAATGCCAACAAAGCATTGAAAATGCTTTGTTGGCATTGAAAATAGTGTTTTCTATCAGGTGCCTGATAGAAA
Source organism: Entelurus aequoreus (assembly GCF_033978785.1). Classification (NCBI taxonomy): domain Eukaryota; kingdom Metazoa; phylum Chordata; class Actinopteri; order Syngnathiformes; family Syngnathidae; genus Entelurus; species Entelurus aequoreus. The sequence goes on from NC_084749.1 coordinate 29,101,542, forward strand.
ACGCTCAAATGTAAAGTAACCCTACACTTTTGCACTACCTTAATGCTAATATATGTACATGCAATTGATCAGCATTAGTGATGTTACATGGTGATTTGGTAATTGAAACTACAACTAAGATGCACGTTACTATCAAACAATCTGTAATAAGTACAATACTTACAGTGTAAAGACTTTGTGGGGTGCAAAATAAGACTAGGTATGTTTAGCTCTCTGACACTGGCTACTTCCTATCTAGGAAACATACTGTATACACGACTGCCATCTAAACGTCTTAAAGTGCAACTGCATGCAAAGTCCATCGTATAGTACTTGCAGATAAAAAATGTAATAAGAAAACAAGATATAACAACTGGACAGCACACTTATTATAATTAGCTATTTTTTGAATGTTACATAAAATGTTATTTAATTTTTAAACAATTAACAATCATTAACACACAAAAGTACAGCAATTAGTAACAGTATCGATTCCCAGGTACCGGGACTTGCTACCATATCGGTTTAAATGTGAAAGGTACCCATCCCTATTGATGGTGTATCAGATGGAAATATGCATTTTAACTATTAAACATGCCACTGTTATTATGCCATCAACTACCAATCTAATGTTGTACCTTTCTTTGTGATGGACAATTCGATACGCATCTAGATACATGGGTTACGATACGATTAAAAAAACGATCTATTCTAAAATTTTCGATAAGGTTTGATACAGCGCACATATGATTCAATTCTATATAGTTCTATCTACACTTTTGTTAAAATGTAATACACCTTTTCTTATGTTGTTTCAACTCTCTATATTAATTTTGGGTGATAATACAAATGTGGGTATGGATCCAATAGAGTAGTAGGCGCAAACTGACAGCCTCGCTTTCGTCAGTCCACCCCAGGGCAGATGTGGCTACAAATGTAGCTTACCACCACCAGGTGTGAATAAATGATGGGTTCCCACTTCTCTGTGAGCGCTTTGAGTATCTAATAATAGAAAAGCGCAATATAAAATCGAATCCATTATTATTATTTTATTATTAGATATTGGGTTTCACTATGTAAAAGCGCTTTGAGTCACTAGGGAAAAAGCGCTATATAAATATAATTCACTTCACTTCACTGGCACATTTTCTCTTTGGCCCTTGAAGGCAAAAAATCTGGGCACCCCTGAGTTAGACACACTGCGGTCAATTCATGGATTGGCATCGATAAGATACAAAAAATTGGCCATATTTTTAAAATACCATGGCTTTGCTATTAACATTCCACATTGGAAACTTTTTAAGACACAGACACTTTTTACAGCTTACCATTTACAATTCCAAATCATACCGTGGCCAAATTAAACCGTCCTTCTTGGTACTAACATGGCTGGTGCTAAAGTGCACATGAAATGTGGGGAGGGTTGTAAATATAGACTGTAGGCAATGAGGTTTCCAACAACCTCCCACAAGTTATAAATCATAAAATAATTTAATTATAACGCTGCCACAAGTGCCCAGCAGCCCCTCTTCTCCACTGTATTTAATGTACTGGGAGTTTTATAAACACACAAATGAAAACTTCATCTCATCACAACTGCAGTCCTTGGGATTTTCTGTGAGCCTAATCAAAATATGTCTAAATTCTGTACAAAACGAAGGCAAGTTTATCATGCAATATTTTTTTTTTTGCCAAAATGATTCAAGATCAGAAGCAAGTGCGTGTTTGCTCAGCAAGTCAGCCCAGCTCTCTTTTGGATTGCTATGTCTGAACTATTCACAGCGCTGATCAGAGACACCCACAGATGCATCGCAGAGGCCCTGCGGATATTAAGCAGTCTAAATATCTGAACCAGTTGGGGAGTACAAACCCTGCAGTGTGAAAAGTGGTGCAGTGTTATTGTGAATGACAATGAGAGCACTAATGAGCTACGGCCAATTAGCAGTGCATAAAGTTTCTTGACAATTTCTTCGCAGGTTTTTATAGACAAGGTGAAGTGAAATAGTCACAGCCCAGATGCCCTTGAGCAAGGCAACTATACCTCATTTTGTCTTGGGGCACTGAAGAGATGCCCACCTTGTAACTATTGGGTTATGCTCACTACTCCTCGGTCTATGTTTACCAGTGGTGTGCCATCAGGGCCAGCAAGGCCTTCTCTGCTGGCCTAACATAACCAGAAATCAGGATCATAATTAAAGATAAAAGTAATTTTTTATTTACTTTCCCTAAATATCTAAAAGTATTCATATTTTCTTCATGTCATATTATGCTCCTTCCAGCGCTGTTGTTTTAGTTTATAGAGTTTTTATCCAATCAGAATTCAGGTAGCTTATGTTGCCATGCTGTACCAAATCTGCCTAGAGCCTTCAGATTCAGCAATGCTGGCGTCTGTGCACTGTAAGTGAACGGGGACATACAGTGATAGACAGTTGCAATAGCCAATCGGATCACGCGTTGTTGTCAGTAAGGCCTTCTAGATGGCCTAAGGCAGATATATAGTGATGTTATAAGCCAGTTAACATAATAACTTAATTACCCAGAATGCCACAGTAGTGAAGAACATGCGCAGTAGCCCCGTTTAGGTTGTTAATGTAGCCATGGATATAATTGATGAGCACCTTGTGGAGTAAACTTTAAGAAGTCAGCCAACACGCCTCGTCTGCATATTTTATAATTAGACAAGACAACAAATATATTTGCAAGGCCATTTTCAAGAAGGATTTTTAAAGAGAAACTACATCTTGTGAGACCATGTCAGCCAACCCCAGAAGCTAGCTCCTCTGTCCCGGTGATGTGAGTTCAGATATTTGATTTCTTTATTTTTTCACGTTTAAAAATGTTTTTTACTATTTTAATTTTGACAGTACCACATAAGATATGTTTTAATAGCTGATGCGGGTTTATTGATTTTTAAATGCGCCAGAAAATGGTGGGCGGGGTCGGGGGCGGGGTTAAGGGGGGAGGAGTATATTTTTAGCTAGAATTCACTGAAATTCAAGTATTTCTTATATGTATGTGTGGGAAAAAAATCACAAGACTACTTCATCTCTACAGGCCTGTTTAATGAGGGGTTCCCTCAATCATCAGGAGATTTTAAAAGAAACATTCACATACCATGGTTTATATAGGGCACAGAACGGGTAGGTACAGGCAGGCGTAGGGGCGTGGTGATTGGCTCATGTGTTACCTAGGAGGTGTTTCCGTCTGTGACGGCATGCTGATACAATTTCGCTGCGCTTGTTGAGGGATGACAGGTCTGGGCGGTATATAATAAACAGTTTCTCTTTTAAGCATAGGTTGCATCTTTTATTACCACTGTTGTAAGGTGTGCTGAATGCAAGAATTTGCCATGTTTTTGAATATTCAACATTATTGTCTTTGAGGTTCCAAATGTGCTTGCTGAGTTCTATAGTATCCCGCAGGCTTTGGTTCCTGAAAGAAGCCTTGTGATTGTTCCATCTAGCTTTGAACTCTCCCTCGGTTAATCCTACATACGTGTCAGATGTGTTAATGTCCTTGCGTGTTACCTTTGATTGGTAAACGACTGATGTTTGTAAGCACCCCCCGTGGAGGGCAATCAGGTTTCTTGCGACAGTTGCAGCCTTTGTTGGTTTTGGAGTCGCTCTGTCTAGGGGCAGACGGCCCCTTTGTAATTTCTTTGTTGTGATTTGAAATAATTTGTCGTATATTGTTCATACAGCTGTAGCTCAATTTAATGCTGTTCTTGATTAATACTTTTCTTAGGGTGTTGCCTTTGGGGAAGTGTTTGTCGATCAGAGTGAGGAGTTTGTGCCCAATATTAGTTGAGACGTTTTTGCTGTATGGGGGGTTGTACCAGATAATGTTGTTTCGTTTTCTGCTCTTTTTTGGTTGGTTTCCTGGCGTGGGTTCATAGGTGAGGGTGAAGTTGTATCCGCTTTCATCAAGTGCTTTTTGGTACGGGGGGGGGGGGGGGGGGATTGCTTGGTCAGGAACCAAAGCCTGCGGAATACTACAGAACTCAGCAAGCACATTTGGAACTTCAAAGACAATAATGTTAAATATTCAATAACATGGCAAATTCTTGCATTCAGCACACCTTACAACAGTGGTAATAAAAGATGCAACCTATGCTTAAAAGAGAAACAGTTTATCATATACCGCCCAGACCTGTCATCCCTCAACAAGCGCAGCGAAATTGTATCAGCATGCCGTCACAGACGGAAACACCTCCTAGGTAACACATGAGCCAATCACCACGCCCCTACGCCTGCCTGTACCTACCCGTTCTGTGCCCTGTATAAACCATGGTATGTGAATGCTTCTATTAAAATCTCCTGATGATTGAGGGAACCCCTCATGAAACAGGCCTGTAGAGATGAAGTAGTCTTGTGATTTTTTTCCCACACATACATGTATTGCGTTCTACCACGGTATCGAGCACTATTTTTTGGATAATCTAATTAAGACATATATATATATATATATATATATATATATATATATATATATATATATATATATATATATATATATATATATATATATATATATATATATATATATACCTGTATATATATATATACCTGTATATATACATTTAAAATAAATACTTGACTTTCAGTGAGTTCTAGCTATATATATATATATATATATATATATATATATATATATATATATATATATATATATATATATATATATATATATATATATATATATGTATGTATTTTATTATATATATATATATATATACATATAAATAAAATAAATACTTGAATTTCAGTGTTCATTTATTTACACGTATACACACATAACACTCCTCTCTACTCATTGTTGTATTTGAAAGTGCAATGCTTTCCAGCCAGTAGCACAGCCTTTGAAGGAGCATAGGTATGGGCAGTGTAATATTCTTGGTTGGAGTCAATAACCAGGCGAGGTGACGAAGTTACGTCTCTTTACTTCATACTTCAGAACCGACTCCCACACTTGCCGCTAGGGTGCGCAAAACAACGTAAACCGTTGGCCAACCAAAAAGTAACCACAGAACACGATACGGTATAGTGTTTTGTGGTTACTTTTTGGTTGGCCAAGCGGACGTGACGACAGGCTGTCCTCACTCAGGTCCGCACGGACCTGGAGGGGGCGTGCCTTAAGTCCGGCTGGAAATCGGGAGAATGGTTGTCCCGGGAGATTTTCGGGAGAGACACTGAAATTCGGGAGTCTCCCGGAAAATTCGGGAGAGTTGGCAAGTATGCCCGCCACTGATGTGTACATATGTTTGAACATGACTAAATACAGTGGAACCTTGATTTACGGACGCCTCTATTTGCGACCTTTTCGGTTTATAAACCTTTACATCGCGCCAAATGCCTCTGTGTGCGAACCATGTCTCGGCGTACGAAGGCTTCATTCATTCATTTTGCATGCTGCTTGAAGCCATCAAGGGCTGCCATTTTGATGACATCACTTCCTGTACTCGTGGACACAGCCATTTTGAAGAGGCGGGCCCCCTACGTTACATCCTGTACACACAGGCTTAGCCATTTTAAAGAACTTGGAAGGCGAGGGGCACTTCTAACGTGTTTATTTCCACAATTGTCATAACTTGCGCCAGTCAGAGCTGTCAGCCTGTTTTGGAGATCACTTTGTGTGATCAGAAATGCTTTAAATGGTTCCAAACTCTCATCGTTCTGCTGTATACTTCGGGTTGCTAGACAACCGCTTTGAGCTAGTGTTGTAGTTAGTTAGCCTCTGTTAAGTTAAAGTTAAAGTCCCAACGATTGTCACACACACACTAGTTTGTCTGCTGCATTTGACCCATCCCCATGTTCACCCCCTGGGAGTTTAGGGGAGCAGTGAGCAGCAGCGGTGGCCGCACTCGGGAATCATTTGGTGATTTAACCCCCAATTCCAACCCTTGATGCTGAGTGCCAAGCAGGGAGGTAATGGGTCCCATTTTTTTTAATAATCTTTGGTAAACTCACAACCTTCCAGTCTCAGGGCGGACACTCTAACCACAAGGCCACTGAGCTCTGGATTGCGGCCCCTTCAGTTCAAGGATTGTATCAGCGAAGGGGGCTTTGTTCCGCAGCAAGTCTTTAATTTGTGATGAGACCGAAAAAGAGGCCACAGCGGACTTTTATTACAATGAAGGAGAAGGCAGTACCGGGACACTCATTCCACACCGCGTTTTTAGCCAACTCATCTCGGTCCTTCCTCTTGTTAAGCACCTTATGTTATTTTCTATTTATTATTTATTACCGTTCTCCTTTATGGCCAATTTATTACTGCCTTTCTTAATACTTGCCGGGACCTGAGTCCAAATTTCGACCCGTATATGTGCAAATGTGTATGACAAATAAAACTCCTTGAATCCTATATACAGTATATATATACCGTATTTTTCGGAGTATAAGTCGCACCGAAGTATAAGTCGCACCTGCCGAAAATGCATAATAAAGAAGGAACAAAAACATATATAAGTCGCACTGGAGTATAAGTCGCATTTTTTGGGGAAATTTATTTGATAAAACCCAACACCAAGAATAGACATTTGAAAGGCAATTTAGAATAAATAAAGAATAGTGAACAACAGGCTGAATAAGTGTACGTTATATGACGCATAAATAACCAACTGAGAACGTGCCTGGTATGTTAACGTAACATATTATGGTAAGAGAATAAACAAAAAAAAGCTAGCTTTCTAACAAGGTAGAGTGAAGTAGCAAACTATATGACTCTTAAGTGTATACCAGCAAAATGAGTGAAAAAAAGCTAGTATGCTAATGTTAGCATGATATAATGAGAGTCAAGTCACAAAAATGACTTACGTGTATACCTGCAAAATGAGAGAAAAAAAGCTAGTATGCTAATGTTAGCATGCTAGCATGAGAGTCAAGTCAAATAACTATAACAAATAGAACATGCTATACGTTTACCAAACAATCTGTCACTCCTAATCGCTAAATCCCATGAAATCTTATACGTCTAGTCTCTTACGTGAATGAGCTGAATAATATTATTTGATATTTTACCGTAATGTGTTAATAATTTCACACATAAGTCGCTCCTGAGTATAAGTCGCACCCCCGGCCAAACTATGAAAAAAACTGCGACTTATAGTCCGAAAAATACAGTACACATTATAGTGTCTTCAAAGTGTGCATTTTTTTCTAAAATAGGGACTTTTGTCGAGGCTAGAACCAATTATTCTTATTTATATTGATTCTTATAAAGGACCCTGCTTCACTATACAATTTTTTTTAACTTAACTTAAGGTTTTACTGTATATCCGTAATCTTATTTTCGAAGCATGTAACTGTTAGTGTTTTATTGTTGTGTGAATGTAATCATTTTCACTAGAAATGAAGAAGTATAAGGTGCAGGTTGAATAGCACACACTTGGTAATCTGTTCTATACTTGGACTTGATTGACACCTGAAGTCTGTATTGTTTGACAAGTATGAGCGGTCTGTATGGTGGACTTTATTATTATATTATAAGCACACTCACGGGCTACCATTGAGGTGTGGAATTGTTGAAATAATTCCTCCTGCCAGTTATTAAACCTTGAATAACAACAAAAAACAAGAACAGACGGCACTACAACATAAACACAGTGTTACGTTCTCATGTGTTTCCATTTTGTGTGTTGTTGCCCCGCCTCTTACCTCTTTTGTGTTTCTGTTATTGCGTGAAAACGCCATCGCGCCAGCTGGGGGCAGTACATCTAAGCGCACCAGACACTAATTGGTACTTGGGCTACTTAACCCAAACACCTGCAGCTGGGAGACGCCAGATCTTTCTTCATGTATATAGCTGCTACTTGCATCTGGATTACCTTTGCCTAAATTTTCTATGTTTTTTCAGTTTCTATTTCTGACTACATTTCGAATCCCCTGCGTCTCCCCGAAGCTACTAGCTAAGCTAATTACTAACCTCTTGGTCGCTTCTTTATTCTGCTTGCTAACTCTAGAGCACGTTGTATATTTTTGTATCCACCTTTTGTACCAGCGCCCTTAGTTTTTGCTTAGTGTTTTCTTTGTACTTTTATTACTGTTTGGTATTGAAGCCTTTTTGACGTGCACTGCCTGCTTCACCCTCTGCATCTGGGGTCCAACGTAAGACAGTTTGTAACACACTGACTGTAAAGGTAGGTTTGTTTATTAGGATCCTCAATAGCTGTTGCAACAGCAGCAGCTTTTCTTCCTGGGGTATACAATTTCAAAACACTTTAGAGGAGGTATCAAAACACGTCTTTCCGTTGACTGACGCGTGGAATATTAATTAATATATCACTGAAAAATTTCAGTTTGGTGTTAAATATTATTGGCTTTCTTTATTGTTAAAATAATTTTACAAATAAAATTAAGACTAGAATATTTGAGCCTGACCTTTACAGTTAACTGGCAATTCATTTGTCTAACACTCGTCCTAAACAGGATGACACAAACAGCTTTATTTTGAACAACCTGCAGTTTGCTTAAGTTTATTTCAGTGATATTTGATCAAATAACAGAACAATAATCTAAATGTGACAAAACTACCGTAATTTCGGGACTGTAAGCCGCTACCTTTTCCCCACGCTTTGAACCCTGTGCTTTGTACAATGCTAAAGCTAATTCATGGATTTTTCCAGGTTCACAATCTTCACATGCCGCCCATAAATTAAGCCTTGTCACAATGAAATTGCAGAATGGGTCACGGTGGACCAATTAAATTGTTCACATTCATTCAAATGCACTCACACAATCATTCAGTCAGCCATTTAGTGCATTATGGACTCACCCTCGTCATGGGAAAAAAACGTTAGAACGCACACAGAGCAGCTCCAAAGCCGAAAACGGTTGAAGTCGATAAAGTAAACAGCCTCTGCACAGGACGGAAATCCACCACCACTAACGGGCCACAAAAGGCTCGACTGCCGCGCGACGCAGAAGACGATTTGGCGCAGGAGAGTCGGCTACTGTATAATAATAATAATAATAATACCTGGGATTTATATAGCGCTTTTCTAAGTACCCAAAGTCGCTTTACATGTATGCCGTGTTACAGGCACTCTCTTTTGTTAACTTTGTGAATCAACACAAGCACCTTTGTGAGAAGTTCATGTTTCAATGTGTACACTTGCGCCTTACAGAAGAGTGTAGCCAATAAATAAACAAAATATTTTTCAAAATAATAGTTGTGTGCTGCTTATATTTGCTTATATAGATTCGTCGCTAGTCACTTTTGAGAAAAAAGTAGCTGGGAGAAGGTGGAAAGTCACCAGATTTGGCGAGAAAGTCACCAAGTTGGCAACACTGCGTATGCACATTAAACAAATAAACTACATTGGCAACTACAGTTCAGTTCAAACCAATATGTTCAATAATCACATGTTTATACTCCAGATGATGTCCAAAGTTCATATGAAAAGATTATAAAAAAAAGTTTGATAGGTTGAGGAAAGAAAAGTGTTCAATATCTCCTGCCGCAGTGAAGCCCATTCAAAACTAAGTTGCCGCTTTCTGTCTTAATGTAAAAAGTTGACAAAATACCAAAATATACAAAAACTATGAAAAAACTAATGTTCTGCAGACATTATATCTTTAGGGAAAATGTTCGGCTACAAGACAAACTTAAACAGTACAGAAGATTTAGAAATCGGTCAAGACAACGGCGTTCGAAGAAATGCTAAATTAGCAATTGTCTCTACGGGCTTTTGATTGAACGTTGTCGTGATGCTGCCAAACCGAACTAAAACTATTAAAAAGGACGTGCTGACTTACCGCTGAAACAATGTATAATTGTATCGGCAATTCAGTCCATCAAAGTAGAAACAAGCAAACACCTGCACAGCACAATAACCACAGTGATTATCAGCTTCTGAAGTGACTGGTCGCCATATTCATGCAAACCCCGCCTCAGAAATCACTTGGCGCTCCCAGTACCACCATATTGACCAACATTAAAATAGAGAAGCGTATTAGGTTTAAATATTCATTAAAAACAAGGCAGAGGTTTTATTTAACAAGTATATTTGATATATTTGGCCTCTGCAACATTACACAAAGTTTGAACCAAAACACTATGTTTGAATCAAGTGGTTCTTTGGTGTACCACAAGATGGAGTGGTACGCGTACCATAGTTTGGGAATCACTGAGTGTTTAAGCTAGGGGCCGGTCCTGATCCTCATCAAATGGGCACAAACATGTAGTCACTTGTTTAAATGTAGCAACCACCACCAAGCCCCTCAGCTCCTTGCAAGCGCAGAATGGTTGTTAAAATTGTCATTGGAAGTTAAAAGGACTACATATTGTGCTTTAATATTATGCTCCCTAATCTCTTCTTTGCTGTTCCCCAGAGTGTTTCTCTCGCTATTCTTTCAGAGTGCTGCATTACAAGTGCATGGCGCTGTTATACATTTGAGAACACCCCACTGTATGGATCCTGACTATTTATCTGCTGGCTGCAGGTCCACACAAAGAAGAGAGTATTGATCCATCCTTTCTCATAAGAGAGTTGAGGCTCAAACATTTTTGTGGGATAGCATCTACTCCCCCAGGACTTGGTGCTCTGCAGGGTCTTTGGGCGCTGGGAGAACACATGAATGGGAACCCATGAAGGTCAACAGAAGAAATGGATACTTTATTTGAAACATTTATACAGTGTTTGCTTAGTTTCTGTGCAATAAACGCATCAGAGGGAGCTCTTAAAGGCTAGAAGAGAAAGCTTAGTGTATACACTTTGATCCATCTCTACAATGACGAGACTGTGCGCTAATCTCAACGGACGCTAATTTAGAGTTTTAAAGCAATACCAGCTGCAGTCTGTCCCATAAAAGCTAACCATGATCTCCAAGCAGATCATGTTAAAATTTCATGTAAATAGAAATGAAGAAACAAGCCGTTAATTCCAAGGGCAGCTTTTATTCTGCTAGAAACCGAAGACAATTTGCGGAGATAGCAAGGCCAAAACAGAAAAAGAGTGGGGAGTATTCCCTGAGCAGGGGCATCATATCAAATTAAATCCATGTTTCATCTTCTTCTTACTGCCTCCTTTGCTCAAGGAGAAATGAAAAGGAGGGAAACAAAAGGTGGTCAAGGTCGCTTGTATTCACTCTTTCTCTTGTCCTCTAAATTATTTCAGATTAGAGGACAGACATGATGATGGAGGTATTGCTACAAAGCAGCAAGAGGCGTTATAGCTGCTCGTCATGTAAGTCTCTAGTTACGGTATGACATAACTGAACTTAGAAAAATATAATAGAATAAGACGGGGTGACATGGTTATTGCTATAATTTAAGAAATACTATACGATACATAATAAATACATGACTGACAGAGAATGACAGCTTAATAAATTTAGGAGTATAAAAAAATTGGTTTTCGAATGAATTGCGATTTTTATTTGTAACGATTCTTAAACGATTCAGAAAAATGTATTTAAAAAATATATATCAAATCTGTCCTGTCCAGCCAACCAGGCGAATTATGTTGTTGATGTATATGCCCATATCTGCTTTACAGATTTACTTTAGAAAAGAGAAGTGTGGGATACTTCTCTTGTTGCCTTATTTGTATTTGACTTTATTAAATGTTTGGGTACAATTTTATTAAACAAAACCAGTTTTCTTTTAAGTAATATAGAAATGTATCACCTGCAATGAGGTGGCGACTTGTCCAGGGTGAACCCCGCCTTCCGCCCGATTGTAGCTGAGATAGGCTACAGCGTCCCCCGCGGCCCCGAAGGGAATAAGCGGTAGAAAATGGATGGATGGAAATGTATCACAGCTGTTTATCTTATTTTATGGAGGAATTTAGTTAATCTTAGATCTGGCACCAAAGGTTATTTAAAAGTATGGATTTTGAATCGAGAATCATTTTGAATCGAGAATCGATTCTGAATCGAATCGAATCGTGTGGTGCCCAAAGGTTCACAGCCCTAATAGATAGATAGATCTAATATAAACATTTTGGATCTGATACCATACGCAGTCACTTTCACCAAATTAGTTCCATTTGCATACATGCACAGTAAATCAACAGTAGAATAATTTGTTTTAATTAGCCAAATGTCCTTCACATTGACCTGATTGTATATTCAATTAATCAAATTTAAAACATGAATTTAAACTATCGTGAACACTGGAAAAATAGCATGTGTTGCCTGTCTTAGCTTCCTCAAATTAGACTACCCATGAAAGGTAATAATTAAAATATTGTATAGTTTGTTTTTACATATTTGTGTTATTCCTTTTCCTATATTTAAAATTTTCTTCAAAAGTAAAACAAAATTTAAAAAATTACACTTGAGTCTGCGGGGTTTTACACAGTCTTGTTGTCTTAACACTCTGAAAAACTTGGAATATTCCACAACTTCAAATGTTTTTGTATACAATTTACGAGCTTAATTTTTTTCGTGTTTCTCTCAACTCAAAACATTCAAATCAACGTCGCCAAATGAAATTAATCAATTTCAATCAATCAATTTAATTGGTGCTTGGCCCCCCAAAACAAATTAAATATGTAAGATGCCTTCTAAAAGTAAAAACTAACATTTAGAAAAACAAATCTATCAGAACATGCTGGTAATAGTTTTACGAAGTAGTGTAATAATATTGTACATTATGTACCTTGGCGAGTGGACTTCTACGGTATCTCTTTCTGCTGCTTCTCCGTCAAACACACCATCATCAGCTTTTCTATATTTTCATCGATAAATGTCTGCCGTTTAGATTTTATTTTAACATTCTCGGCTGGCGTTATTCATTCTGCTTCAGTATGGTGGAGACTAGCAGTGATACGCTCGAATTGCTTTGGCGAATTGGCGATACGCTCAGTCACGTTTTTGATGTATTTGTTTAATTCAATACATATCATATGCTTCTTCTTCTTCTTCTCAGCATTGTCCTTCATTTACTTTCTCATTTCCAATAGTTAAAAAAACAAAGTTATGTGGCTCTCTAGCTATAAGCTAATGCTAGCAAGTAAGACCCAATGTTTTGGTCGGATTGTACTGGGTTCACTGTCACATTTGTCACACAAACTAATGGCGGGGATGCTTGTAACTCAAATTTTGACTTGTAATTAGTTTTAACATGCTATTAGCATAGATGCCATGTGGCTAAATTGCAAGTATTTGCTAATATATGCTAAAAACTGTTACTTTCATTCCTGTTTCTCAAATCTGTCATTCCATCTTAGGAAATCAGTCAATAATGAAATAAAGTTGTCTGTGAAGGACTAATACACATTTTGAGATGTTCAATAGGTGTAATAGCAGATTCAGAGTTCAACATTTTAAGATTCTGAGAGTTAAAAAAGCAAATAGTACCAGTTCTTTGGAATGACTCCTGACCTCAGACCAGGGGATGTGCGATCCCTACCATAGAACCTACTTTTAGCACGTAAAAGGTACACTTGGAAGGTCCTGGAAGCAAGAAAATGCATTTTGCAAACAGTTGGTTTTCATATAGGAGATATCTCCTATGTGAAAACCAACCCCAAGCCGAAGCTTCGGCAGACACCAAAACAAATCAATAGAATTAATTTTAATCAGCCAAATTCAAAAATGATATTGCTGAACAGACAATACGTCTAATATTTCTATTTCTGACAGTCCAAATATGTTGACACGTACACAAACTGGATATTCTCTTGCATTGCGAGCGCCTCACAGCCAATTGTGCGTAACTGTGCCAGTTTGCACGTACTTTCTAGACAGAAAAACAATCTTGATAAATCACATTGCAAGCGCTAAATTATTATATTTGTATTACATCCACCCAGTATTGTGGGTGTTCTAATAATCATCATACCTGTATAGTCCGCATATTCATTAAGACACGCTAAACGGTTTGCCCTTTCTATTTTACTAATTAAAGCAACACAATCTTCTGCACAAAAGCTTAGATCAGCTTTGCATGAGCTATCAAGTTTGCACGTGTTTCAATACATTCACATGCAAATCTATAGTACATCAGGCCCATCATGCGCAGTGGCAGCCAGACAGAAAAATAAAAGGAATAATTTGAGAGGGAGAATAGCTTGTAAAGCCTAATTATGTATTTTACTGACAAACCAGATATACTTCAGCAATGTATTAGCCCACACATAGACACAAACTTGGATCACATGCACAGTCGACCAATCACAACGTGCTGCCAGTTCAAGTGCAAACCCTGAGTTCAATGATAAAGGTCGGGAAATATTGTTGCAGATGATTGCACTAGAATGCAAAATCACACACACACACACACACACACACACACACACACACACACACACACACACACACACACACACACACACACACACACACACACACACACACACACACACACACACACAGGCAAGATGGTTTATCCTCCTATTTTTATCATGCAATCATCTTGTTTTTGTATCTACACTAGAAATCATCTCGGTACTACAAGAACAGAGACGAGAGAAATGCTGAAAAAAAAATTGTACTGGCTTTTAAAGTAATTAAGGTTTCTACACAATATTTTGACCTCTTTTTTCCTTAACAATCCATACAGAGGGATCAAACGGGCAACCAGAGCCTGCTCTCTCAGCATTGTTTAGTTTTCGAACCTTCCCAAAATGACCAGGTTCTGGAAATAGGATGAAAACAATCTCTGGTAAGGATAAATGGGTATTTAGTTTCACTGTGGGACAAAAGAAGGAAGTGTGAAGTGACACACACACTTCCTCAAAAAGGACCAAAACAAAGATGTATATGTCATTGTGTGCATTATGACAGTATCAAATGGAATATTTGGCTTTATTGCCTATGAGTTGTAACATTTCTTCGTGAGCAAGTAAAGCAAAGGCAACTTCTCAAAGAGTTGTGCGTCAATAGTCCAACTCTTGCCTCAGGCCAAATCCAAAAGAGAGAGAGAGAGAGTCTCTTTAAATATCTCTCATAGGCTTCTAGAAGAATGTTTACAAGCCTTGGTTAGAATAATTGTCTCCCCTAAATGAACATCTGGGTATTCTAACTGAGGTGAGTATGATGGACATTTGCAAGGGGCTTTTTTTACTTCAAGGCAAAAACATTTTTAAGCAAACAGCTTATCTTGATGTCCATTGAAAGAACATGATGACACACTTATGCTCTATCTGTACACATTCAGAATAAAAGAACAGACAAAAATACATTTTCAAATACTTTTAAAGGAGGGCACTTTAGTATTTTGACTCGGGGGCCATATTGAGAGAAATAAATGTGTCTGGGGGCCGGTGTGTATATATATATATATATATATATATATATATATATATATATATATATATATATATATATATATATATATATATATATATATATATATATATATATATATATATATATATATATATATATATATATATATATATATATATATACACTACCGTTCAAAAGTTTGGGGTCACCCAAACAATTTTGTGGAATAGCCTTCATTTCTAAGAACAAGAATAGACTGTCGAGTTTCAGATGAAAGTTCTCTTTTTCTGGCCATTTTGAGCGTTTAATTGACCCCACAAATGTGATGCTCCAGAAACTCAATCTGCTCAAAGGAAGGTCAGTTTTGTAGCTTCTGTAACGAGCTGAACTGTTTTCAGATGTGTGAACATGATTGCACAAGGGTTTTCTAATCATCAATAGCCTTCTGAGCCAATGTAGAACACTCGGAGTAATAGTTTGCTGGAAATGGGCCTCTATACACCTATGTAGATATTGCACCAAAAACCAGACATTTGCAGCTAGAATAGTCATTTTACCACATTAGCAATGTATAGAGTGTATTTCTTTAAAGTTAAGACTAGTTTCAAGTTATCTTCATTGAAAAGTACAGTGCTTTTCCTTCAAAAATAAGGACATTTCAATGTGACCCCAAACTTTTTAACGGTAGTGTATATATATATATATATATATACATATATATATATATATATATATATATATATATATATATATAATTATATATATATATATATATATATATATATATACTATATTATATATATATATATATATACTATATAGCCAAAAGTATCTGGCCACCCCATCCAAATGATGAGAATCAGTTGTCCTAATCACTTGGCCCGGTGTATAAAATCAAGTACTTAGGCATGGAGACTGTTTCCACAAACATTTGTGAAAGAATGGGGCTCGCTCTCAGTGATTTCCAGCGTGGAACTGTCATAGGATGCCACCTGTGCAACAAATCCAGTTGTGAAATTTCCTCGCTCCTAAACATTCCAAAGTCAACTTTATTATAAGAAAAGTGAAGAGTTTGGGAACAACAGCAACTCAGCCACAAGGTTGTAGGCCACGTAAACTGACAGAGAGGGGTCAGTGGATGCTGAAGCGCATAGTGCAAAGACTTTCTGCACAGTCACTTGCTACAGAGCTCCAACCTTCATGTGACCTTCCAATTAGCCCACATACAGTACGCAGAGAGCTTCATGGAATGGGTTTCCATGGCCGAAGCAGCTGCATCTAAGCCATACATCACCAAGTCCAATGCAAAGCGTCGGATGCAAGGTGTAAAAGCACGTCGCCACTGGACTCTAGAGCATTCTCTGGAGTGATGAATCACGCTTTTCCATCTGGCAATCTGATGGACCAGTCCGGGTTTGGAGGTTGCCAGGAGAACGCTACATTTCGGACTGCATTGTGCCGAGTGTGAATTTGGTGGAGGATGAATTATGGTGTGGGGTTGGTTTTTCAGGAGTTGGGCTTGGCCCCTTAGTTCCAGTGAAAGGAACTTTGAATGCTCCAGTATACCAAAACATTTTGGACAATTCCATGGGATGGCACTTCAAGTTCATATGTGAGTAAAGGCAGGTGGCCAAATACTTTTGGCAATATAGTGGATATATATATTTAGCTGTAAAAATCTGCTGCACAGTATGTGTGCTTGGGTCCCTTTTTTTCAGAAACACTAATACGACAACTCACAATAATGTCTGAATAAATGCCTAAAAACGTTATGACAGGCCACATCAAAAAATTGGAATGGAATTTTGCATCTTTTTTTTTACTGAATGAGACGCCCAGAATGTACACAAAAATAAAGAATGTGGGATTTAAAATATTAACTATGAACGATAAAACACTGAATATTAACAACATTTGAACGTCGCTCTTCTTTTACATCTTACACCACCTCGATGGACATCTTTACAATCCAAGCGAAACACAACAAAAATGCAACAAACACGGTGAAATATGAACGCAAAGGTTAAAAACACCTACAATTTGATATAATATCACTTTTCCGCACAACTTTGTTGTATAAATCTGCTCCTGATCCTGACACCTGTGTTTCAATAACTCGTATATATCCATCAAAAGCGCAGATTCCAACCATTGAAATACTTTCGAGAGTGCAAGATTTATGTTATTTGAAAACAGCACTGCACTAAAAAAAAATATTTGGAAACCTCTGGCGGGTTGTTATTTGCCCTGATCTGGGTTAAGGTCTTCTGCACATGCATTTGAAATTTAAAAACAATTATTTCTTCAGGGACAAAAAGGCCTTTATAAAGAATTGTTGCTTGTTATATGATGCCATGCGGTT